>NC_044505.1:18613537-18748537 GCF_902362185.1 Chanos chanos
GGCGCGGCTTGAAACTTGACGGTAGCCAGGGAGACGCACCTCATCGCGTTCTAGCCTTCATCCTCTGTTTGCGGGCTAAGACTTGAACCATCAGACTCCCTTTGTGTTGGGCTGGGGGGTGTTGCCAATCCAGCAAGGCCCTGGCACAAGCGTTGACAAGTTTGCTCACAGCCGCAGGAACGATGGGCTGCTTTCTAAGACTGGGCTGAAGAGGAGAGCAAACGCTCAGCACTTCTGCTCTAATTTTGGACCAACCAGAGGAAAGCGCACCGCTCTCGGAAGCACTGCAATACCGAGCCGATGCGTGGAGCGGCCGGAGCAAGCCCCTGTGCCGACTCCCTGTTCTAAAAATGCGCTTAATATGGCGTTCTCGGATAGAGAACGTATCAGATATTAAACTGATAAGAACAGATACTACACTTGATCTTAGCCAAAAGGCCGAGAAGCGATAACCCCCAAGCTGCCCGGGCGGGAGGACTGCCCCCGCTGACAGGGGCCGTTATGCCGCGGTAGCAGGTGGGAGGGCCTTTTCGGTGCCCACAGAAGCTTGTTCCCAGCATGCCCCCTGGGGCACACGCAAGCCGGCGCTTGACCCGGCACGCCGCCTCACGGAAGCAGCCTATTCTTAGAAGCCTTGGCCAAAATCAACGCTGCCAAAGGCTTTGGACAAACCAGTCCAAGGAGCCCCACACATGGCTTCCCTCAGGCACACACAACAAGGCCTGTCCTAAAGCATGCCAGAGCCAAGGGAAGAGAAGGGCAAGGCTGCTCCTTCTGCTTCCGCTTCCGCTTCCGCTTCTGTTCTTTGACAGCTCAAAGCAGCTCTGCCTTGGCAGAGCCTCCAAAAATACAGAGAACTCTTCAAACTTCCTCTCCACGGAAATCTTTAGTAAAAGGCGAAAGATTTGTACGCGAATGAAGAGAAAGCCGAGCTACCAGCAGCCAGGCGGCGGCCCAGGGACCCCCTGGCTTGGCGCGGCTTGAAACTTGACGGTAGCCAGGGAGACGCACCTCATCGCGTTCTAGCCTTCATCCTCTGTTTGCGGGCTAAGACTTGAACCATCAGACTCCCTTTGTGTTGGGCTGGGGGGTGTTGCCAATCCAGCAAGGCCCTGGCACAAGCGTTGACAAGTTTCCTCACAGCCGCAGGAGCGATGGGCTGCTTTCTAAGACTGGGCTGAAGAGGAGAGCAAACGCTCAGCACTTCTGCTCTAATTTTGGACCAACCAGAGGAAAGCGCACCGCTCTCGGAAGCACTGCAATACCGAGCCGATGCGTGGAGCGGCCGGAGCAAGCCCCTGTGCCGACTCCCTGTTCTAAAAATGCGCTTAATATGGCGTTCTCGGATAGAGAACGTATCAGATATTAAACTGATAAGAACAGATACTACACTTGATCTTAGCCAAAAGGCCGAGAAGCGATAACCCCCAAGCTGCCCGGGCGGGAGGACTGCCCCCGCTGACAGGGGCCGTTATGCCGCGGTAGCAGGTGGGAGGGCCTTTTCGGTCCCCACAGAAGCTTTTTCCCAGCATGCCCCCTGGGGCACACGCAAGCCGGCGCTTGACCCGGCACGCCGCCTCACGGAAGCAGCCTATTCTTAGAAGCCTTGGCCAAAATCAACGCTGCCAAAGGCTTTGGACAAACCAGTCCAAGGAGCCCCACACATGGCTTCCCTCAGGCACACACAACAAGGCCTGTCCTAAAGCATGCCAGAGCCAAGGGAAGAGAAGGGCAAGGCTGCTCCTTCTGCTTCCGCTTCCGCTTCCGCTTCTGTTCTTTGACAGCTCAAAGCAGCTCTGCCTTGGCAGAGCCTCCAAAAATACAGAGAACTCTTCAAACTTCCTCTCCACGGAAATCTTTAGTAAAAGGCGAAAGATTTGTACGCGAATGAAGAGAAAGCCGAGCTACCAGCAGCCAGGCGGCGGCCCAGGGACCCCCTGGCTTGGCGCGGCTTGAAACTTGACGGTAGCCAGGGAGACGCACCTCATCGCGTTCTAGCCTTCATCCTCTGTTTGCGGGCTAAGACTTGAACCATCAGACTCCCTTTGTGTTGGGCTGGGGGGTGTTGCCAATCCAGCAAGGCCCTGGCACAAGCGTTGACAAGTTTCCTCACAGCCGCAGGAGCGATGGGCTGCTTTCTAAGACTGGGCTGAAGAGGAGAGCAAACGCTCAGCACTTCTGCTCTAATTTTGGACCAACCAGAGGAAAGCGCACCGCTCTCGGAAGCACTGCAATACCGAGCCGATGCGTGGAGCGGCCGGAGCAAGCCCCTGTGCCGACTCCCTGTTCTAAAAATGCGCTTAATATGGCGTTCTCGGATAGAGAACGTATCAGATATTAAACTGATAAGAACAGATACTACACTTGATCTTAGCCAAAAGGCCGAGAAGCGATAACCCCCAAGCTGCCCGGGCGGGAGGACTGCCCCCGCTGACAGGGGCCGTTATGCCGCGGTAGCAGGTGGGAGGGCCTTTTCGGTGCCCCACAGAAGCTTGTTCCCAGCATGCCCCCTGGGGCACACGCAAGCCGGCGCTTGACCCGGCACGCCGCCTCACGGAAGCAGCCTATTCTTAGAAGCCTTGGCCAAAATCAACGCTGCCAAAGGCTTTGGACAAACCAGTCCAAGGAGCCCCACACATGGCTTCCCTCAGGCACACACAACAAGGCCTGTCCTAAAGCATGCCAGAGCCAAGGGAAGAGAAGGGCAAGGCTGCTCCTTCTGCTTCCGCTTCCGCTTCCGCTTCTGTTCTTTGACAGCTCAAAGCAGCTCTGCCTTGGCAGAGCCTCCAAAAATACAGAGAACTCTTCAAACTTCCTCTCCACGGAAATCTTTAGTAAAAGGCGAAAGATTTGTACGCGAATGAAGAGAAAGCCGAGCTACCAGCAGCCAGGCGGCGGCCCAGGGACCCCCTGGCTTGGCGCGGCTTGAAACTTGACGGTAGCCAGGGAGACGCACCTCATCGCGTTCTAGCCTTCATCCTCTGTTTGCGGGCTAAGACTTGAACCATCAGACTCCCTTTGTGTTGGGCTGGGGGGTGTTGCCAATCCAGCAAGGCCCTGGCACAAGCGTTGACAAGTTTCCTCACAGCCGCAGGAGCGATGGGCTGCTTTCTAAGACTGGGCTGAAGAGGAGAGCAAACGCTCAGCACTTCTGCTCTAATTTTGGACCAACCAGAGGAAAGCGCACCGCTCTCGGAAGCACTGCAATACCGAGCCGATGCGTGGAGCGGCCGGAGCAAGCCCCTGTGCCGACTCCCTGTTCTAAAAATGCGCTTAATATGGCGTTCTCGGATAGAGAACGTATCAGATATTAAACTGATAAGAACAGATACTACACTTGATCTTAGCCAAAAGGCCGAGAAGCGATAACCCCCAAGCTGCCCGGGCGGGAGGACTGCCCCCGCTGACAGGGGCCGTTATGCCGCGGTAGCAGGTGGGAGGGCCTTTTCGGTCCCCACAGAAGCTTGTTCCCAGCATGCCCCCTGGGGCACACGCAAGCCGGCGCTTGACCCGGCACGCCGCCTCACGGAAGCAGCCTATTCTTAGAAGCCTTGGCCAAAATCAACGCTGCCAAAGGCTTTGGACAAACCAGTCCAAGGAGCCCCACACATGGCTTCCCTCAGGCACACACAACAAGGCCTGTCCTAAAGCATGCCAGAGCCAAGGGAAGAGAAGGGCAAGGCTGCTCCTTCTGCTTCCGCTTCCGCTTCCGCTTCTGTTCTTTGACAGCTCAAAGCAGCTCTGCCTTGGCAGAGCCTCCAAAAATACAGAGAACTCTTCAAACTTCCTCTCCACGGAAATCTTTAGTAAAAGGCGAAAGATTTGTACGCGAATGAAGAGAAAGCCGAGCTACCAGCAGCCAGGCGGCGGCCCAGGGACCCCCTGGCTTGGCGCGGCTTGAAACTTGACGGTAGCCAGGGAGACGCACCTCATCGCGTTCTAGCCTTCATCCTCTGTTTGCGGGCTAAGACTTGAACCATCAGACTCCCTTTGTGTTGGGCTGGGGGGTGTTGCCAATCCAGCAAGGCCCTGGCACAAGCGTTGACAAGTCTCCTCACAGCCGCAGGAGCGATGGGCTGCTTTCTAAGACTGGGCTGAAGAGGAGAGCAAACGCTCAGCACTTCTGCTCTAATTTTGGACCAACCAGAGGAAAGCGCACCGCTCTCGGAAGCACTGCAATACCGAGCCGATGCGTGGAGCGGCCGGAGCAAGCCCCTGTGCCGACTCCCTGTTCTAAAAATGCGCTTAATATGGCGTTCTCGGATAGAGAACGTATCAGATATTAAACTGATAAGAACAGATACTACACTTGATCTTAGCCAAAAGGCCGAGAAGCGATAACCCCCAAGCTGCCCGGGCGGGAGGACTGCCCCCGCTGACAGGGGCCGTTATGCCGCGGTAGCAGGTGGGAGGGCCTTTTCGGTGCCCCACAGAAGCTTGTTCCCAGCATGCCCCCTGGGGCACACGCAAGCCGGCGCTTGACCCGGCACGCCGCCTCACGGAAGCAGCCTATTCTTAGAAGCCTTGGCCAAAATCAACGCTGCCAAAGGCTTTGGACAAACCAGTCCAAGGAGCCCCACACATGGCTTCCCTCAGGCACACACAACAAGGCCTGTCCTAAAGCATGCCAGAGCCAAGGGAAGAGAAGGGCAAGGCTGCTCCTTCTGCTTCCGCTTCCGCTTCCGCTTCTGTTCTTTGACAGCTCAAAGCAGCTCTGCCTTGGCAGAGCCTCCAAAAATACAGAGAACTCTTCAAACTTCCTCTCCACGGAAATCTTTAGTAAAAGGCGAAAGATTTGTACGCGAATGAAGAGAAAGCCGAGCTACCAGCAGCCAGGCGGCGGCCCAGGGACCCCCTGGCTTGGCGCGGCTTGAAACTTGACGGTAGCCAGGGAGACGCACCTCATCGCGTTCTAGCCTTCATCCTCTGTTTGCGGGCTAAGACTTGAACCATCAGACTCCCTTTGTGTTGGGCTGGGGGGTGTTGCCAATCCAGCAAGGCCCTGGCACAAGCGTTGACAAGTCTCCTCACAGCCGCAGGAGCGATGGGCTGCTTTCTAAGACTGGGCTGAAGAGGAGAGCAAACGCTCAGCACTTCTGCTCTAATTTTGGACCAACCAGAGGAAAGCGCACCGCTCTCGGAAGCACTGCAATACCGAGCCGATGCGTGGAGCGGCCGGAGCAAGCCCCTGTGCCGACTCCCTGTTCTAAAAATGCGCTTAATATGGCGTTCTCGGATAGAGAACGTATCAGATATTAAACTGATAAGAACAGATACTACACTTGATCTTAGCCAAAAGGCCGAGAAGCGATAACCCCCAAGCTGCCCGGGCGGGAGGACTGGCCCCGCTGACAGGGGCCGTTATGCCGCGGTAGCAGGTGGGAGGGCCTTTTCGGTGCCCACAGAAGCTTTTTCCCAGCATGCCCCCTGGGGCACACGCAAGCCGGCGCTTGACCCGGCACGCCGCCTCACGGAAGCAGCCTATTCTTAGAAGCCTTGGCCAAAATCAACGCTGCCAAAGGCTTTGGACAAACCAGTCCAAGGAGCCCCACACATGGCTTCCCTCAGGCACACACAACAAGGCCTGTCCTAAAGCATGCCAGAGCCAAGGGAAGAGAAGGGCAAGGCTGCTCCTTCTGCTTCCGCTTCCGCTTCCGCTTCTGTTCTTTGACAGCTCAAAGCAGCTCTGCCTTGGCAGAGCCTCCAAAAATACAGAGAACTCTTCAAACTTCCTCTCCACGGAAATCTTTAGTAAAAGGCGAAAGATTTGTACGCGAATGAAGAGAAAGCCGAGCTACCAGCAGCCAGGCGGCGGCCCAGGGACCCCCTGGCTTGGCGCGGCTTGAAACTTGACGGTAGCCAGGGAGACGCACCTCATCGCGTTCTAGCCTTCATCCTCTGTTTGCGGGCTAAGACTTGAACCATCAGACTCCCTTTGTGTTGGGCTGGGGGGTGTTGCCAATCCAGCAAGGCCCTGGCACAAGCGTTGACAAGTCTCCTCACAGCCGCAGGAGCGATGGGCTGCTTTCTAAGACTGGGCTGAAGAGGAGAGCAAACGCTCAGCACTTCTGCTCTAATTTTGGACCAACCAGAGGAAAGCGCACCGCTCTCGGAAGCACTGCAATACCGAGCCGATGCGTGGAGCGGCCGGAGCAAGCCCCTGTGCCGACTCCCTGTTCTAAAAATGCGCTTAATATGGCGTTCTCGGATAGAGAACGTATCAGATATTAAACTGATAAGAACAGATACTACACTTGATCTTAGCCAAAAGGCCGAGAAGCGATAACCCCCAAGCTGCCCGGGCGGGAGGACTGGCCCCGCTGACAGGGGCCGTTATGCCGCGGTAGCAGGTGGGAGGGCCTTTTCGGTGCCCACAGAAGCTTTTTCCCAGCATGCCCCCTGGGGCACACGCAAGCCGGCGCTTGACCCGGCACGCCGCCTCACGGAAGCAGCCTATTCTTAGAAGCCTTGGCCAAAATCAACGCTGCCAAAGGCTTTGGACAAACCAGTCCAAGGAGCCCCACACATGGCTTCCCTCAGGCACACACAACAAGGCCTGTCCTAAAGCATGCCAGAGCCAAGGGAAGAGAAGGGCAAGGCTGCTCCTTCTGCTTCCGCTTCCGCTTCCGCTTCTGTTCTTTGACAGCTCAAAGCAGCTCTGCCTTGGCAGAGCCTCCAAAAATACAGAGAACTCTTCAAACTTCCTCTCCACGGAAATCTTTAGTAAAAGGCGAAAGATTTGTACGCGAATGAAGAGAAAGCCGAGCTACCAGCAGCCAGGCGGCGGCCCAGGGACCCCCTGGCTTGGCGCGGCTTGAAACTTGACGGTAGCCAGGGAGACGCACCTCATCGCGTTCTAGCCTTCATCCTCTGTTTGCGGGCTAAGACTTGAACCATCAGACTCCCTTTGTGTTGGGCTGGGGGGTGTTGCCAATCCAGCAAGGCCCTGGCACAAGCGTTGACAAGTCTCCTCACAGCCGCAGGAGCGATGGGCTGCTTTCTAAGACTGGGCTGAAGAGGAGAGCAAACGCTCAGCACTTCTGCTCTAATTTTGGACCAACCAGAGGAAAGCGCACCGCTCTCGGAAGCACTGCAATACCGAGCCGATGCGTGGAGCGGCCGGAGCAAGCCCCTGTGCCGACTCCCTGTTCTAAAAATGCGCTTAATATGGCGTTCTCGGATAGAGAACGTATCAGATATTAAACTGATAAGAACAGATACTACACTTGATCTTAGCCAAAAGGCCGAGAAGCGATAACCCCCAAGCTGCCCGGGCGGGAGGACTGCCCCCGCTGACAGGGGCCGTTATGCCGCGGTAGCAGGTGGGAGGGCCTTTTCGGTGCCCCACAGAAGCTTGTTCCCAGCATGCCCCCTGGGGCACACGCAAGCCGGCGCTTGACCCGGCACGCCGCCTCACGGAAGCAGCCTATTCTTAGAAGCCTTGGCCAAAATCAACGCTGCCAAAGGCTTTGGACAAACCAGTCCAAGGAGCCCCACACATGGCTTCCCTCAGGCACACACAACAAGGCCTGTCCTAAAGCATGCCAGAGCCAAGGGAAGAGAAGGGCAAGGCTGCTCCTTCTGCTTCCGCTTCCGCTTCCGCTTCTGTTCTTTGACAGCTCAAAGCAGCTCTGCCTTGGCAGAGCCTCCAAAAATACAGAGAACTCTTCAAACTTCCTCTCCACGGAAATCTTTAGTAAAAGGCGAAAGATTTGTACGCGAATGAAGAGAAAGCCGAGCTACCAGCAGCCAGGCGGCGGCCCAGGGACCCCCTGGCTTGGCGCGGCTTGAAACTTGACGGTAGCCAGGGAGACGCACCTCATCGCGTTCTAGCCTTCATCCTCTGTTTGCGGGCTAAGACTTGAACCATCAGACTCCCTTTGTGTTGGGCTGGGGGGTGTTGCCAATCCAGCAAGGCCCTGGCACAAGCGTTGACAAGTTTCCTCACAGCCGCAGGAGCGATGGGCTGCTTTCTAAGACTGGGCTGAAGAGGAGAGCAAACGCTCAGCACTTCTGCTCTAATTTTGGACCAACCAGAGGAAAGCGCACCGCTCTCGGAAGCACTGCAATACCGAGCCGATGCGTGGAGCGGCCGGAGCAAGCCCCTGTGCCGACTCCCTGTTCTAAAAATGCGCTTAATATGGCGTTCTCGGATAGAGAACGTATCAGATATTAAACTGATAAGAACAGATACTACACTTGATCTTAGCCAAAAGGCCGAGAAGCGATAACCCCCAAGCTGCCCGGGCGGGAGGACTGGCCCCGCTGACAGGGGCCGTTATGCCGCGGTAGCAGGTGGGAGGGCCTTTTCGGTGCCCACAGAAGCTTTTTCCCAGCATGCCCCCTGGGGCACACGCAAGCCGGCGCTTGACCCGGCACGCCGCCTCACGGAAGCAGCCTATTCTTAGAAGCCTTGGCCAAAATCAACGCTGCCAAAGGCTTTGGACAAACCAGTCCAAGGAGCCCCACACATGGCTTCCCTCAGGCACACACAACAAGGCCTGTCCTAAAGCATGCCAGAGCCAAGGGAAGAGAAGGGCAAGGCTGCTCCTTCTGCTTCCGCTTCCGCTTCCGCTTCTGTTCTTTGACAGCTCAAAGCAGCTCTGCCTTGGCAGAGCCTCCAAAAATACAGAGAACTCTTCAAACTTCCTCTCCACGGAAATCTTTAGTAAAAGGCGAAAGATTTGTACGCGAATGAAGAGAAAGCCGAGCTACCAGCAGCCAGGCGGCGGCCCAGGGACCCCCTGGCTTGGCGCGGCTTGAAACTTGACGGTAGCCAGGGAGACGCACCTCATCGCGTTCTAGCCTTCATCCTCTGTTTGCGGGCTAAGACTTGAACCATCAGACTCCCTTTGTGTTGGGCTGGGGGGTGTTGCCAATCCAGCAAGGCCCTGGCACAAGCGTTGACAAGTCTCCTCACAGCCGCAGGAGCGATGGGCTGCTTTCTAAGACTGGGCTGAAGAGGAGAGCAAACGCTCAGCACTTCTGCTCTAATTTTGGACCAACCAGAGGAAAGCGCACCGCTCTCGGAAGCACTGCAATACCGAGCCGATGCGTGGAGCGGCCGGAGCAAGCCCCTGTGCCGACTCCCTGTTCTAAAAATGCGCTTAATATGGCGTTCTCGGATAGAGAACGTATCAGATATTAAACTGATAAGAACAGATACTACACTTGATCTTAGCCAAAAGGCCGAGAAGCGATAACCCCCAAGCTGCCCGGGCGGGAGGACTGCCCCCGCTGACAGGGGCCGTTATGCCGCGGTAGCAGGTGGGAGGGCCTTTTCGGTCCCCACAGAAGCTTGTTCCCAGCATGCCCCCTGGGGCACACGCAAGCCGGCGCTTGACCCGGCACGCCGCCTCACGGAAGCAGCCTATTCTTAGAAGCCTTGGCCAAAATCAACGCTGCCAAAGGCTTTGGACAAACCAGTCCAAGGAGCCCCACACATGGCTTCCCTCAGGCACACACAACAAGGCCTGTCCTAAAGCATGCCAGAGCCAAGGGAAGAGAAGGGCAAGGCTGCTCCTTCTGCTTCCGCTTCCGCTTCCGCTTCCGCTTCCGCTTCTGTTCTTTGACAGCTCAAAGCAGCTCTGCCTTGGCAGAGCCTCCAAAAATACAGAGAACTCTTCAAACTTCCTCTCCACGGAAATCTTTAGTAAAAGGCGAAAGATTTGTACGCGAATGAAGAGAAAGCCGAGCTACCAGCAGCCAGGCGGCGGCCCAGGGACCCCCTGGCTTGGCGCGGCTTGAAACTTGACGGTAGCCAGGGAGACGCACCTCATCGCGTTCTAGCCTTCATCCTCTGTTTGCGGGCTAAGACTTGAACCATCAGACTCCCTTTGTGTTGGGCTGGGGGGTGTTGCCAATCCAGCAAGGCCCTGGCACAAGCGTTGACAAGTCTCCTCACAGCCGCAGGAGCGATGGGCTGCTTTCTAAGACTGGGCTGAAGAGGAGAGCAAACGCTCAGCACTTCTGCTCTAATTTTGGACCAACCAGAGGAAAGCGCACCGCTCTCGGAAGCACTGCAATACCGAGCCGATGCGTGGAGCGGCCGGAGCAAGCCCCTGTGCCGACTCCCTGTTCTAAAAATGCGCTTAATATGGCGTTCTCGGATAGAGAACGTATCAGATATTAAACTGATAAGAACAGATACTACACTTGATCTTAGCCAAAAGGCCGAGAAGCGATAACCCCCAAGCTGCCCGGGCGGGAGGACTGGCCCCGCTGACAGGGGCCGTTATGCCGCGGTAGCAGGTGGGAGGGCCTTTTCGGTCCCCACAGAAGCTTGTTCCCAGCATGCCCCCTGGGGCACACGCAAGCCGGCGCTTGACCCGGCACGCCGCCTCACGGAAGCAGCCTATTCTTAGAAGCCTTGGCCAAAATCAACGCTGCCAAAGGCTTTGGACAAACCAGTCCAAGGAGCCCCACACATGGCTTCCCTCAGGCACACACAACAAGGCCTGTCCTAAAGCATGCCAGAGCCAAGGGAAGAGAAGGGCAAGGCTGCTCCTTCTGCTTCCGCTTCCGCTTCCGCTTCTGTTCTTTGACAGCTCAAAGCAGCTCTGCCTTGGCAGAGCCTCCAAAAATACAGAGAACTCTTCAAACTTCCTCTCCACGGAAATCTTTAGTAAAAGGCGAAAGATTTGTACGCGAATGAAGAGAAAGCCGAGCTACCAGCAGCCAGGCGGCGGCCCAGGGACCCCCTGGCTTGGCGCGGCTTGAAACTTGACGGTAGCCAGGGAGACGCACCTCATCGCGTTCTAGCCTTCATCCTCTGTTTGCGGGCTAAGACTTGAACCATCAGACTCCCTTTGTGTTGGGCTGGGGGGTGTTGCCAATCCAGCAAGGCCCTGGCACAAGCGTTGACAAGTCTCCTCACAGCCGCAGGAGCGATGGGCTGCTTTCTAAGACTGGGCTGAAGAGGAGAGCAAACGCTCAGCACTTCTGCTCTAATTTTGGACCAACCAGAGGAAAGCGCACCGCTCTCGGAAGCACTGCAATACCGAGCCGATGCGTGGAGCGGCCGGAGCAAGCCCCTGTGCCGACTCCCTGTTCTAAAAATGCGCTTAATATGGCGTTCTCGGATAGAGAACGTATCAGATATTAAACTGATAAGAACAGATACTACACTTGATCTTAGCCAAAAGGCCGAGAAGCGATAACCCCCAAGCTGCCCGGGCGGGAGGACTGCCCCCGCTGACAGGGGCCGTTATGCCGCGGTAGCAGGTGGGAGGGCCTTTTCGGTCCCCACAGAAGCTTGTTCCCAGCATGCCCCCTGGGGCACACGCAAGCCGGCGCTTGACCCGGCACGCCGCCTCACGGAAGCAGCCTATTCTTAGAAGCCTTGGCCAAAATCAACGCTGCCAAAGGCTTTGGACAAACCAGTCCAAGGAGCCCCACACATGGCTTCCCTCAGGCACACACAACAAGGCCTGTCCTAAAGCATGCCAGAGCCAAGGGAAGAGAAGGGCAAGGCTGCTCCTTCTGCTTCCGCTTCCGCTTCCGCTTCTGTTCTTTGACAGCTCAAAGCAGCTCTGCCTTGGCAGAGCCTCCAAAAATACAGAGAACTCTTCAAACTTCCTCTCCACGGAAATCTTTAGTAAAAGGCGAAAGATTTGTACGCGAATGAAGAGAAAGCCGAGCTACCAGCAGCCAGGCGGCGGCCCAGGGACCCCCTGGCTTGGCGCGGCTTGAAACTTGACGGTAGCCAGGGAGACGCACCTCATCGCGTTCTAGCCTTCATCCTCTGTTTGCGGGCTAAGACTTGAACCATCAGACTCCCTTTGTGTTGGGCTGGGGGGTGTTGCCAATCCAGCAAGGCCCTGGCACAAGCGTTGACAAGTCTCCTCACAGCCGCAGGAGCGATGGGCTGCTTTCTAAGACTGGGCTGAAGAGGAGAGCAAACGCTCAGCACTTCTGCTCTAATTTTGGACCAACCAGAGGAAAGCGCACCGCTCTCGGAAGCACTGCAATACCGAGCCGATGCGTGGAGCGGCCGGAGCAAGCCCCTGTGCCGACTCCCTGTTCTAAAAATGCGCTTAATATGGCGTTCTCGGATAGAGAACGTATCAGATATTAAACTGATAAGAACAGATACTACACTTGATCTTAGCCAAAAGGCCGAGAAGCGATAACCCCCAAGCTGCCCGGGCGGGAGGACTGCCCCCGCTGACAGGGGCCGTTATGCCGCGGTAGCAGGTGGGAGGGCCTTTTCGGTCCCCACAGAAGCTTGTTCCCAGCATGCCCCCTGGGGCACACGCAAGCCGGCGCTTGACCCGGCACGCCGCCTCACGGAAGCAGCCTATTCTTAGAAGCCTTGGCCAAAATCAACGCTGCCAAAGGCTTTGGACAAACCAGTCCAAGGAGCCCCACACATGGCTTCCCTCAGGCACACACAACAAGGCCTGTCCTAAAGCATGCCAGAGCCAAGGGAAGAGAAGGGCAAGGCTGCTCCTTCTGCTTCCGCTTCCGCTTCCGCTTCTGTTCTTTGACAGCTCAAAGCAGCTCTGCCTTGGCAGAGCCTCCAAAAATACAGAGAACTCTTCAAACTTCCTCTCCACGGAAATCTTTAGTAAAAGGCGAAAGATTTGTACGCGAATGAAGAGAAAGCCGAGCTACCAGCAGCCAGGCGGCGGCCCAGGGACCCCCTGGCTTGGCGCGGCTTGAAACTTGACGGTAGCCAGGGAGACGCACCTCATCGCGTTCTAGCCTTCATCCTCTGTTTGCGGGCTAAGACTTGAACCATCAGACTCCCTTTGTGTTGGGCTGGGGGGTGTTGCCAATCCAGCAAGGCCCTGGCACAAGCGTTGACAAGTCTCCTCACAGCCGCAGGAGCGATGGGCTGCTTTCTAAGACTGGGCTGAAGAGGAGAGCAAACGCTCAGCACTTCTGCTCTAATTTTGGACCAACCAGAGGAAAGCGCACCGCTCTCGGAAGCACTGCAATACCGAGCCGATGCGTGGAGCGGCCGGAGCAAGCCCCTGTGCCGACTCCCTGTTCTAAAAATGCGCTTAATATGGCGTTCTCGGATAGAGAACGTATCAGATATTAAACTGATAAGAACAGATACTACACTTGATCTTAGCCAAAAGGCCGAGAAGCGATAACCCCCAAGCTGCCCGGGCGGGAGGACTGCCCCCGCTGACAGGGGCCGTTATGCCGCGGTAGCAGGTGGGAGGGCCTTTTCGGTCCCCACAGAAGCTTGTTCCCAGCATGCCCCCTGGGGCACACGCAAGCCGGCGCTTGACCCGGCACGCCGCCTCACGGAAGCAGCCTATTCTTAGAAGCCTTGGCCAAAATCAACGCTGCCAAAGGCTTTGGACAAACCAGTCCAAGGAGCCCCACACATGGCTTCCCTCAGGCACACACAACAAGGCCTGTCCTAAAGCATGCCAGAGCCAAGGGAAGAGAAGGGCAAGGCTGCTCCTTCTGCTTCCGCTTCCGCTTCCGCTTCTGTTCTTTGACAGCTCAAAGCAGCTCTGCCTTGGCAGAGCCTCCAAAAATACAGAGAACTCTTCAAACTTCCTCTCCACGGAAATCTTTAGTAAAAGGCGAAAGATTTGTACGCGAATGAAGAGAAA
Source organism: Chanos chanos (assembly GCF_902362185.1). Lineage (NCBI taxonomy): Eukaryota > Metazoa > Chordata > Actinopteri > Gonorynchiformes > Chanidae > Chanos > Chanos chanos. The sequence continues at coordinate 18,627,115 of NC_044505.1, forward strand.
GCCGAGCTACCAGCAGCCAGGCGGCGGCCCAGGGACCCCCTGGCTTGGCGCGGCTTGAAACTTGACGGTAGCCAGGGAGACGCACCTCATCGCGTTCTAGCCTTCATCCTCTGTTTGCGGGCTAAGACTTGAACCATCAGACTCCCTTTGTGTTGGGCTGGGGGGTGTTGCCAATCCAGCAAGGCCCTGGCACAAGCGTTGACAAGTCTCCTCACAGCCGCAGGAGCGATGGGCTGCTTTCTAAGACTGGGCTGAAGAGGAGAGCAAACGCTCAGCACTTCTGCTCTAATTTTGGACCAACCAGAGGAAAGCGCACCGCTCTCGGAAGCACTGCAATACCGAGCCGATGCGTGGAGCGGCCGGAGCAAGCCCCTGTGCCGACTCCCTGTTCTAAAAATGCGCTTAATATGGCGTTCTCGGATAGAGAACGTATCAGATATTAAACTGATAAGAACAGATACTACACTTGATCTTAGCCAAAAGGCCGAGAAGCGATAACCCCCAAGCTGCCCGGGCGGGAGGACTGCCCCCGCTGACAGGGGCCGTTATGCCGCGGTAGCAGGTGGGAGGGCCTTTTCGGTCCCCACAGAAGCTTGTTCCCAGCATGCCCCCTGGGGCACACGCAAGCCGGCGCTTGACCCGGCACGCCGCCTCACGGAAGCAGCCTATTCTTAGAAGCCTTGGCCAAAATCAACGCTGCCAAAGGCTTTGGACAAACCAGTCCAAGGAGCCCCACACATGGCTTCCCTCAGGCACACACAACAAGGCCTGTCCTAAAGCATGCCAGAGCCAAGGGAAGAGAAGGGCAAGGCTGCTCCTTCTGCTTCCGCTTCCGCTTCCGCTTCTGTTCTTTGACAGCTCAAAGCAGCTCTGCCTTGGCAGAGCCTCCAAAAATACAGAGAACTCTTCAAACTTCCTCTCCACGGAAATCTTTAGTAAAAGGCGAAAGATTTGTACGCGAATGAAGAGAAAGCCGAGCTACCAGCAGCCAGGCGGCGGCCCAGGGACCCCCTGGCTTGGCGCGGCTTGAAACTTGACGGTAGCCAGGGAGACGCACCTCATCGCGTTCTAGCCTTCATCCTCTGTTTGCGGGCTAAGACTTGAACCATCAGACTCCCTTTGTGTTGGGCTGGGGGGTGTTGCCAATCCAGCAAGGCCCTGGCACAAGCGTTGACAAGTCTCCTCACAGCCGCAGGAGCGATGGGCTGCTTTCTAAGACTGGGCTGAAGAGGAGAGCAAACGCTCAGCACTTCTGCTCTAATTTTGGACCAACCAGAGGAAAGCGCACCGCTCTCGGAAGCACTGCAATACCGAGCCGATGCGTGGAGCGGCCGGAGCAAGCCCCTGTGCCGACTCCCTGTTCTAAAAATGCGCTTAATATGGCGTTCTCGGATAGAGAACGTATCAGATATTAAACTGATAAGAACAGATACTACACTTGATCTTAGCCAAAAGGCCGAGAAGCGATAACCCCCAAGCTGCCCGGGCGGGAGGACTGCCCCCGCTGACAGGGGCCGTTATGCCGCGGTAGCAGGTGGGAGGGCCTTTTCGGTCCCCACAGAAGCTTGTTCCCAGCATGCCCCCTGGGGCACACGCAAGCCGGCGCTTGACCCGGCACGCCGCCTCACGGAAGCAGCCTATTCTTAGAAGCCTTGGCCAAAATCAACGCTGCCAAAGGCTTTGGACAAACCAGTCCAAGGAGCCCCACACATGGCTTCCCTCAGGCACACACAACAAGGCCTGTCCTAAAGCATGCCAGAGCCAAGGGAAGAGAAGGGCAAGGCTGCTCCTTCTGCTTCCGCTTCCGCTTCCGCTTCTGTTCTTTGACAGCTCAAAGCAGCTCTGCCTTGGCAGAGCCTCCAAAAATACAGAGAACTCTTCAAACTTCCTCTCCACGGAAATCTTTAGTAAAAGGCGAAAGATTTGTACGCGAATGAAGAGAAAGCCGAGCTACCAGCAGCCAGGCGGCGGCCCAGGGACCCCCTGGCTTGGCGCGGCTTGAAACTTGACGGTAGCCAGGGAGACGCACCTCATCGCGTTCTAGCCTTCATCCTCTGTTTGCGGGCTAAGACTTGAACCATCAGACTCCCTTTGTGTTGGGCTGGGGGGTGTTGCCAATCCAGCAAGGCCCTGGCACAAGCGTTGACAAGTCTCCTCACAGCCGCAGGAGCGATGGGCTGCTTTCTAAGACTGGGCTGAAGAGGAGAGCAAACGCTCAGCACTTCTGCTCTAATTTTGGACCAACCAGAGGAAAGCGCACCGCTCTCGGAAGCACTGCAATACCGAGCCGATGCGTGGAGCGGCCGGAGCAAGCCCCTGTGCCGACTCCCTGTTCTAAAAATGCGCTTAATATGGCGTTCTCGGATAGAGAACGTATCAGATATTAAACTGATAAGAACAGATACTACACTTGATCTTAGCCAAAAGGCCGAGAAGCGATAACCCCCAAGCTGCCCGGGCGGGAGGACTGCCCCCGCTGACAGGGGCCGTTATGCCGCGGTAGCAGGTGGGAGGGCCTTTTCGGTCCCCACAGAAGCTTGTTCCCAGCATGCCCCCTGGGGCACACGCAAGCCGGCGCTTGACCCGGCACGCCGCCTCACGGAAGCAGCCTATTCTTAGAAGCCTTGGCCAAAATCAACGCTGCCAAAGGCTTTGGACAAACCAGTCCAAGGAGCCCCACACATGGCTTCCCTCAGGCACACACAACAAGGCCTGTCCTAAAGCATGCCAGAGCCAAGGGAAGAGAAGGGCAAGGCTGCTCCTTCTGCTTCCGCTTCCGCTTCCGCTTCTGTTCTTTGACAGCTCAAAGCAGCTCTGCCTTGGCAGAGCCTCCAAAAATACAGAGAACTCTTCAAACTTCCTCTCCACGGAAATCTTTAGTAAAAGGCGAAAGATTTGTACGCGAATGAAGAGAAAGCCGAGCTACCAGCAGCCAGGCGGCGGCCCAGGGACCCCCTGGCTTGGCGCGGCTTGAAACTTGACGGTAGCCAGGGAGACGCACCTCATCGCGTTCTAGCCTTCATCCTCTGTTTGCGGGCTAAGACTTGAACCATCAGACTCCCTTTGTGTTGGGCTGGGGGGTGTTGCCAATCCAGCAAGGCCCTGGCACAAGCGTTGACAAGTCTCCTCACAGCCGCAGGAGCGATGGGCTGCTTTCTAAGACTGGGCTGAAGAGGAGAGCAAACGCTCAGCACTTCTGCTCTAATTTTGGACCAACCAGAGGAAAGCGCACCGCTCTCGGAAGCACTGCAATACCGAGCCGATGCGTGGAGCGGCCGGAGCAAGCCCCTGTGCCGACTCCCTGTTCTAAAAATGCGCTTAATATGGCGTTCTCGGATAGAGAACGTATCAGATATTAAACTGATAAGAACAGATACTACACTTGATCTTAGCCAAAAGGCCGAGAAGCGATAACCCCCAAGCTGCCCGGGCGGGAGGACTGCCCCCGCTGACAGGGGCCGTTATGCCGCGGTAGCAGGTGGGAGGGCCTTTTCGGTCCCCACAGAAGCTTGTTCCCAGCATGCCCCCTGGGGCACACGCAAGCCGGCGCTTGACCCGGCACGCCGCCTCACGGAAGCAGCCTATTCTTAGAAGCCTTGGCCAAAATCAACGCTGCCAAAGGCTTTGGACAAACCAGTCCAAGGAGCCCCACACATGGCTTCCCTCAGGCACACACAACAAGGCCTGTCCTAAAGCATGCCAGAGCCAAGGGAAGAGAAGGGCAAGGCTGCTCCTTCTGCTTCCGCTTCCGCTTCCGCTTCTGTTCTTTGACAGCTCAAAGCAGCTCTGCCTTGGCAGAGCCTCCAAAAATACAGAGAACTCTTCAAACTTCCTCTCCACGGAAATCTTTAGTAAAAGGCGAAAGATTTGTACGCGAATGAAGAGAAAGCCGAGCTACCAGCAGCCAGGCGGCGGCCCAGGGACCCCCTGGCTTGGCGCGGCTTGAAACTTGACGGTAGCCAGGGAGACGCACCTCATCGCGTTCTAGCCTTCATCCTCTGTTTGCGGGCTAAGACTTGAACCATCAGACTCCCTTTGTGTTGGGCTGGGGGGTGTTGCCAATCCAGCAAGGCCCTGGCACAAGCGTTGACAAGTTTCCTCACAGCCGCAGGAGCGATGGGCTGCTTTCTAAGACTGGGCTGAAGAGGAGAGCAAACGCTCAGCACTTCTGCTCTAATTTTGGACCAACCAGAGGAAAGCGCACCGCTCTCGGAAGCACTGCAATACCGAGCCGATGCGTGGAGCGGCCGGAGCAAGCCCCTGTGCCGACTCCCTGTTCTAAAAATGCGCTTAATATGGCGTTCTCGGATAGAGAACGTATCAGATATTAAACTGATAAGAACAGATACTACACTTGATCTTAGCCAAAAGGCCGAGAAGCGATAACCCCCAAGCTGCCCGGGCGGGAGGACTGCCCCCGCTGACAGGGGCCGTTATGCCGCGGTAGCAGGTGGGAGGGCCTTTTCGGTCCCCACAGAAGCTTTTTCCCAGCATGCCCCCTGGGGCACACGCAAGCCGGCGCTTGACCCGGCACGCCGCCTCACGGAAGCAGCCTATTCTTAGAAGCCTTACTGATGAAATGATAATAGACTTCAGGAAGCAACCCTCCATCATGATTTTGCAAATCACACCCATCCAGAACATTTTAGAACCTTCATTTTGCATATTTATCCATTCTGTGGCTTATGTCTATACCTGTGCTTTTGTTACCCTGTGTTGATCAGTTTCAAGAAATGCCAAGACAAATTTCCATGTCTGACAAGTACTGGCAAATAATTCTGATTCTGATTCTAAATAAGTTCAATTTACTGGCACAGGTACTGTACATTTTAGTCGGTCCCTTTGCACTGGGGCTGCGTTCAGAAAGTGCTCTCCAGATAAACCACATGAACTGAAAAGACTGAATATTTTTAATAAACATACTGAATGTTATGTTAAAATCCAGGCTGTAATTTGCTCCGTGTTTTCCTGAGTTACAAAGCACAACTCCAGTGCTTTTTGAAGATTTTGTTTTTGAGAGATTCAAGAGTGAAATCCAAACATCAAGTGAATGTTTAGAATAGCCTAAAACTAATTCTACTGCACTCTAAAGGTGTGTACATGTAATTAGTAATTACTCACTCAAAAGGGTGTATGAAGTATAGTTACATTTCTAGGGAGGTGCGCATCAGGCTACGGTGTAGGGTATGCGGCTATGCAGAAGTATAAGTTGGGCTTAATGCCTCATACTCATGTAGTTGGTCATTCATACATATTTTAGGCATCGAGGACATTGTTATTGTCTACCGTTAGTTGTTTGTCTTCTTCTGAGTAGCTTAGATGCTGTTGTATGTGTGTGCATAGCGGATGTGCCTTAATTCCACCCGAACCACAATTTATTCAACATTGGATTCATTCTGTAGCGTTTGAATTTGATCGTTGTAATAAACATGTATGTTCGTATTCCTACTCTTTTAGCATGTGATACATTATTCCCAAGTCACTGAATGCGGTGATCCACGAACTTAGTTAGCTAGAGGTATTGAATTCGAGGAGCATTATTGTACTTGCTACTTTAATGCTGTTATTTATTATATGTACGGCTAATGAAGAGTTATTCTGAATAATTTCTAGGCTCAGTGTTCAGAGCGCTGCGCTAAGAATAGAGTTTTTCAGAATATCTGTAATTTCACTGGGTTCAGGTTCTGAAATAAGGTTATGGTTACAGTTAAGTGATATTAGCATTAAGTCTAATATTCACAGTGAACCATTAACCAGAATTTCTCTTTACCATTGGCACAATATGGACCAATAAGTCCAAGGCCTTTAGTTCAAGAAAGAATTACCTCAAAAATGTACCTTTGTAAATAAAAATAATATGAGGCTATACGATGGTCAGGTTGTTCAACAATATAAAAACTACTGTTGGTCTCATCATCTCTGAAATAGTGGTTATATCTCATTTCTACTAACAGGTGATAGTGTTTAGTTGTAAAATAAGTAGGCGTATGTCAGATAATTTTACAGCTATATATTGATAACACTTTAATAGTACTTTGTTAGCAACTCTAGCTGAAATTATGTACTGTATTTTAGCTGTAATTTAGTCAGCTTGTGTTCGTTGATTGCTTTCTTCACTAAATAGTTGGTGTCACTTTAAGAGTTCGACAGACTCTTTTTTACAGTCGCAGTAAATGACAGTAGCAACCGCTTTCCAGTTAGGTTAGGAAGCTCCCATACAAATGCACTGGCAGGAGAACACGTGGGTTCAGATCGCAGTGTTGCCGGATTAGGCGGGTTTTGAATTTGATTGTGCAGGTCAAATTTGGTTTGGGCAGGGGTGGTTTGGAATCAGGAACCCTCCCAATCTGGCAACACATGCTTTGCTAAAAAAAAAAAAAAAAAAAAAAAAAGCACGAGAAGAATGTGGCTGTCTAGTAACGTCATGATGTCTAGTAACGCCATGATGACTGATTGGATGGGGACTGTGATTGGATGTGATTGGACTGTGTGACGGAGCCGTCTTAGGCAAGGAGGCAGCAGGAGTCAAGATTGTGATTTTGTGACGAACACCCAGTGAATTTATTTTTGTGCCAATAATAAATGTGAAAAAAAATGAAAGAAAAAAAAACAAACCAAAACGTATTTACACTATTTACACTATTCACAGTAGAAAACAAACAAGACATAAATTCTTCAATAATTTTTCTCTATCACACTCCAATAACCACAACAACCAACCAACCAACAACATCCCACCCCGTCTAAAACAAAATGGAGGGCTTTTATAGTTAAAAACAGGATGTGACGCCCGCGGACCTCCTGTGGAGTTCGCGGGACTTTTGTTTTAAAATAGCTGAGGCTGTGACGTGCCGGTTTCTTTGACGTCACTGCCGCAACCTCACCTCCAGGAAACATCGCACAGGTAAGTGAACCTCTTACACTTAACAATCAATCAACATTTACACATAGACAACATAACCTAACGTAGCACTTTTAATGGTAAACGGAGGATAATGGAATATGCGAATGGATTTGTTGGCCAACTTAATCGGAAATGATATGGAATGATATAGAACGCTAACGTTAGTCTCTTTCTCTCTTATTTACAGATCAATCAACAAAGACATTGGACATCACACACACGACAAAATCACAGTAACAACAATCAATAAATATTTAACTTTAACTCAGTCCATGTTGTGTGGTGAATGTGTATGTTTGTGCGGTGAATGGATATGAACAGTTCGTGCCTGCAAACAGTCCATACGTGACGGAGAGTTGATCCGTCACAGACTGATTGGATTGGAGTCTCCAATCAGTCATCATGACGTTACTAAACAGTGTTGCTGCGCTCTTCTCGCACTTTTTTTTAGCAATGCAAGTGCACTGGCAGGTAACAACATGAAGAAGATGCCAAAGTGGGCAAAATATATTAAAAAAAAAAACTTAAAGGAGTGGGAGAGTGATCTTTGAACGACTTGACGGACAGCATAAATTCTACCCTTCGTAATGTACTAGATATGGTAGCACCATTAACTATAAAAAATAGACGTAAACACTTAACACCTTGGTTTAATAATGAAACCCGCGCGCTGAAGCAGGTGTGTAGGAAAATAGAACGAAACTGGCGGACAACCAAACTAGAGGTTTTTCACCTTGCATGGCACGACAGCCTGAAAGATTATAAACGCAGACTCTACACAGCCAAATCCGAGTATTACTCGAAAATAATTAATGTTAACAAAAATAACCCCAGGTTCCTTTTTGATACAATATCTAAACTCACCCAGAATCACTCCCCTCAATCTAGCCCTTTTACCGCAAACGATTTTGTTGAATTGTTCTCGCAAAAAATAGACTTAATTCGTCGTAATATTCAAATTAATTTATCAAATCAGACTGCCTGCACGCTTTCTGTTACTGCGCCTAAGATTAGTCAGGATGTGCACCCTTTAACTCAGTTTAACCCTATCTCTCTCGACGCGCTGTCCAAATTGTTGCATTCTGCTAAACCAGCTTCTCGCCTCCTTGATCCCCTACCTGCTAAACTTTACATGGAGCTTTTCTCAGTTCTTGGCCCAACAATCTTATACACTCTAAATATGTCACTTAAATCTGGTATTGTACCCCCCTCTTTTAAAACAGCCGTGATCAATCCTTTACTTAAAAAACCAAAGCTTGACCCTGAAGCCTTAAATATTTATAGGCCGATCTCTAATCTCCCGTTTCTTTCAAAAATACTTGAAAAATTGTAGCTGCTCAGCTGATAGCCCATATGTCCTCTAACAGTCTGTTTGAAATATTTCAGTCAGGCTTCAGGTGTTTTCACTCTCCTGAAACTGCGCTTACTAGAGTAACTAATGATCTTTTATTAGCCATGGATGCTGGTGCTACTTCTGTTCTTATTCTGCTTGATCTGAGTGCAGCATTTGACACGGTTGATCACACCATATAGTTAAAGCGCCTGGAAAACCAAATTGGCATTAGTCTAAATTGGCTAACCTTGAGGCATGTCTTTGTGCTATTAAGGGTTGGATGTCTTCAAATTTCCTGATGCTTAACGCAGGCAAGATTGAAATGCTGGTCATTGGTCCCCCTACGCATAAGCGTCTTTTTAGTGATCTAACTCTAAATTTTGACAACTGCATCATCTCTCAAAACTCTTCAGCTAAGAACCTTGGTGTGATTTTTGACTCCAGTCTCTCGCTAGTCACTCATATCAGGAACACAACCAAAACTGCCTTTTATCACCTCCGTAACATTGCTAAAATTAGGCCCTTTCTAAGTATGGCTGATGCAGAAACCATTGTTCACGCATTCGTCATGTCTCGCCTCAATTACTGCAATGTTCTTTACTCTTGCCTGCCTGCCTCTAGTACCAATAGTCTTCAGCTGGTCCAGAATGCTGCTGCTAGAATTCTAACCCGAACGAAGAAGTTTGATCACATTAGCCCTGTCCTGGCTTCCCTTCATTGGCTCCCAATTCATGCAAAGGCAGATTTAAAGGTCCTCTTATTAACATATAAAATTTTACATGGGCTTGCGCCTTCCTACCTGTCTGGCTTAATTACACCCTATAACCCACCTTGCACCCTGCGCTCTCAAGATTCTGGATTAATAGTCATTCCAAGAGTTAAACAGAAGTCCGCTGGCAACCGAGCCTTTTCCTACCACTCTCCCTTCCTTTGGAATGGTTTACCTAAAGAAGTTAGAGAAGCAAACTCTCTCGATACCTTTAAAACAAAACTAAAGACTTATCTATTTTCTCGAACTTATGCATGATATAATTTTGATTTGACTTTGTTATAGACATGTAAAGCCCTTTGAGACTAGAAATAGTGATATTGGGCTCTAAATAAATATTATTATTATTATTATTATTATTATTATTATTATTATTATGTTTTAAAGCTACTGAAATGTAGATTAGCCTAACAGTCGCTAACATAAGCCAAGAGCGCATGTGCTGAATGCCACTGCCGGTGTGAAACTGCCCTTAGGCGTAAAACTGCGGTTCTGTGGCTCTGCAGACAGATACTATTGAAAGATCCTATGAATTTCGCACAATGAAATTTTGCACGGGGGCCTGGTCACCCTGTAATTTAAATTGTTAACTTGTCATGACATAGAGAAAACAATACTAGTAAAAAAAAAAGTGAAATTTAAAAACTTTGATTTTTTTTTTCTTCCCTCATTTGGAGCGCCCCTAGCATTCGCCTATACCACCCATGCAACAGGCCGGCTCTAATCTGACGGGCTGTTAGGAAAGATGTGTTATAATCCAGTTGGCTGTTAGGAGAGATGTGTGTATGTGTTATAATCTGATTGATCCTGTCTTTCAGGGCGATCTTGAAGATTTTGGATTGTATCCTTCTTGTCAGGATAAATGTGAACACAAGGAACATTATTTCATAACAGTTTCTTTGAATTTCCTTCAATAGCTTTGAATATTTCCCATGATATCAGCCTATGTCCAACGTTTCACACTCTTCTAAAACATGATGTGATCTTAAGATGACATGAGCAAATTAATGTATGTTATTATGTTTATGAAAAATAAACATGTGATATGTAATATTATGTTTATGAAAAATAAAAATAAACTATTTCAAGTTCAAGGTCAAATTCAAGTTTATTTGGAGTCCAACAACACTACTTAAAGCCTCAAAGGGCTTTATATGCCCACAACAAAATAAATAAATTGCAATATGACTGACCACTGTCAAATGAAGTTCTAGTTAATGGTCAAAAGACTGCAAGAAATGCAGATCAATAAAATATATGTAAATGTATGGAAATAAATATATAGTGTATAAATGATTATGCTATATATGCTAGAAACCAATGAATTCTAAAGAGTGAAGCTGGTAGTGTGGAGTCTCAAAAGATGCTGGTAGATGTTTCGGGTGTTCTTGATCTTTTCGCTCATCTACAGCAGCAGAAAAAAATCTCCCACCATCTTTTTTTCTTTTTCAGGGCTGGGGAAAAACAGGGAGTCATTTTAGAATGAGTGATAGCTTCATCTAATCAAGCACACTGGAGGGTAATGACAAGATAGCAGAATATATGAGGTGAACAACAGTTGGACTAAGATATGACTTAGAAACTCTCTAAGAGATTTCAAATATTCTCACATACAAAAGGTCAAATTTGAAAACTTACCACTTTGCTCAGCATCTCTGTCTCTCATCTGTTAAACACACAAAAGCAGATGAACATTGTAAGTTGCAATATATCCATGAGAAATGTTGCCTCTGAGTGTGCAATGAGAATCATTTTGATAAATGTTGGGCTGTATTCTTTTCTGAATAATTTACACAATACAGTGTAATATAACACTCTAACACTAACAATATGATAAAACGACATATAATAAAAACACTGACAAAGTTACATTACTTAGGTACCACAGTGATGTCCTAAGGACATGTACAGGTTGACTGGGAATGCCACCAGTCAAAAGCAATTGACTACATGTTTGTCTCACCAGTTGCTCTTTTTCCTGTTCTGTCAAAGGTCTGTAGAGTTCTGCTCGGTCCTCTTCTTTCTCCTTCTCAGTCAGTACTTCCAGGCTAGTCTTTGGTCTCTGTGTTTGGCTGGTACTCTTCACTCTGACTGCCGGAATGTTCACACTGAATGGGGTACAATCCCCATCCTTAGTGTCCTCAGAGAAGCTGACCACCGGTTTCAAATGATCCACCATATGTTTGCTCAATATGTTAAACAATTCCAGATTTTCAGACATGTCGTTATACAAATTATATCTCAAGAAGGGTCCCTCAAATTTATCCAAGCGAGGTATGGTCTTCAGTTCGTCGTTTAAAGAGAACTTAACACGGCAGGCGTAGTCTCTCATGCTCTCTGGGTCTGACAGCACCTTATCCAGGTTACGGAGGAACACTCTGTTCTTCTGATATTTTGTTAGTCCCTCCTGCAGCAAAATGCACAAGTGTTTGACGAAACTGTCTTCTCGAGATGAGGGCTCAATGTTTGTGTTGGTGAGATCAAAACGCAAAGCTATACGTAGGACCGTCAGCACGACATCAAGAGGGACAATGCAGTTTTTGATCGCATCACTGTCTGACACGTTCGCTGAGTCGGTCTGGCCCTTTATTGGGAGGTTTAAAGCAGCCGTCTCATGTCTGCTGTTCGAAACACTGTGCCCAGGACTGGAAGTCAGCACAGCCTGCTCTTTCTCCACCTCTCCAAAGATTCTAGCTCTTGGAAATTGTCTCAGGACAGCTGAGGGGCTGCAGTCCATAGCTAATGGGTTCTCAGTTTCTCCATTAAGCACATCACTGTCGTCTTCACTTTTTAATATCCCAAAGGGAATCCATACGGCATCGCTTTTGTGATTACCACGCTCAGCGACCTTTTGCAAGACGACGTCCAACTCAAGCTCTGGGTTAAGACGATATGCCCTCCTGAACGTGCTAAGAGACCGTATCCAAGGGCCAAATTCGCTGTACATGTCCATTTTCATGGAATCTGGCAATGGTGTGGAGAACAAATCCTCCAGCTTCTCCTCCTCCATTTTCTTAGCCGACTCTGGGAAGCACCCATCATCTGAAGGACACTCATGTAACTTAAGTATTTCGTTGATCACAATGCTTGGGAGGGTAGCGAGAACATGAGGGTCCTTGGCCGCTACCAGTTTTTTTACCTGGATGCTTGTGCCAAAGTTTTTAATTATGGCACTCTGAAGATTTAAGGTGGCTCTGTAAATGCTCGAAGTTGGTAATGGAGCCTCTTCACTCACCTCGATGTCAGGAATTTTGGACAAAACTCCGTGTGTCATTGCGGAGACTCTGACACACAATGCCAAAAGGTCTTGTTTTGGCAACTCCCGAGTGCCTCTTTTGTTGAGAGGATGAAGCTTCAAAAGTAGTCTGGTCACCAAGTCGTCCACCAGTTCACTTTTTATGGTATACTTGGCAGGAAATCGAGTGGACGCGATTATGTTTTGTGTAATTTCATAGTCATACTCCAAAGACTTGTCTGACAGGCAATGGGCAACGTCTTTTGCCACAAGACGAGCAACATGGTGGACTATGATTTTTGACCGGGTCCCGACTTCTGCTTGTTCAAGTCCACTCCATGATCCTACCAAGCCGTCCAGTTTCCTCACTACACATCCGGCAACTACAGAGGCAGTCGACAGGTCCTTCAAAACATTAGCAGAGTCCTCCACTCCAGTCACTTGAATCCAGGGGAACTGCTTTAACAATGTCTTGGTCTCACCCACAATGGACCACACAAGTGGAGAATCACTGCTTGTGTTGGAGTCGTCTTTTGACAGGAACAGGACCCGATTAATTATATTTGCAATGGTGTTTTCACACACTGCGATCTGCTTTGGGATCCACGTGCTTTTGGATGCAAGCCTTTTCAGCCTGAATTCCATGTCATTCAAGGCACTAATAACAATACACTGATCCAAGTACCTTCCCATGGGTGGATCGTTTTGGGCGTCAGTCCTGGGCACCTCTGCAATCTTCAGGAAGACTGCATTTATGACGTCTTTAGCTTCGGCTTTGGAATTCAAGAACATTTCCAGGAGTTTGCCGGTGTGGGATAATCCATTGCATTTACAGAGGTGGTTCAAGATCTTTCTTCTCACCTTCTCGATAATTGCTGATATGAGTTTCTCGGCGTTCGAGAAGGGATCCTCCAGCTGACTCAAGTCGCTCCTTGACACCTCCATTACTGTGCTGCTAAAGGTAGTCAGGTTAAAAAGGTCCTTCATAGCACCATTGTTCTCTCCAGAACACGTCCCGGCCTTCATCAGCGAGTTGCGATTGATCAGAGGTGCCATAACTGTCAACTGCTGAACTGGATCATCTAGTAGGCACTTGATCATTCTGCTGCAGCTCCGTAATATTATGGAGGCTTCTGCTGATTTGGGAGAGACTCGTGGAGGGGGTGCTGAGCGTGGTCTATTGGCACTCTGTGTTCTTGATGAGCTCTTCAAGTGTAAGAGGGAGAGAAAGAGAAAGCAAGGAATAGGAGAAAGAGAGAGAGAAACACAGGGAGAGAAAGTGATTATAATACTGGGCTTGAAAATGTTGAAAATAAGCAAACGCATCTAAAAAAGCACTTACCTCTTCCTGAGACCCAAATAAAATTGGCATGAGGATTTTGCTGACAAGTGAGTCCAGGGCTGCTCTGAATCTCTCAATCAAGGCCTCCAGCCTCTTCAAGGTCATCTTTACACGGGAGAGAGATTGTGTTTTCAGAATGTTTTCCGAGTACAAATCAGCCAAATGTTTGCTGTCACCTGATGCATCATCCAATTGCATCAACATAAAAAGTAGCTGTGGTTTACGGCCATATTACCTTCAAAGCGAATTGCTGAGAGAGGCTTAGTTCCATGCGGACCTCACGAAGCACTTCCTCCTCAATTGCTCCTGGCTTGCATCGGCTTTTAACAAGCCACATCTGCAGATAGGTTAAACAGAGTGTTCCAGTAAAATGTCGCCTAATGAGGCAAAGTCACGCAGGTACTCTTTTCTTACTTCTTTTATAAAGACATGCTAATTTACTCATTTAATACAGCATCTGAGCAAACAAAATACTTATAGACGTGCAGCAGCATGATATATTTCCACAATTACTCACCAGTTCATTGAGATAGACTATCCTCTTTCCAACGAAGTCTAGAAATCTTAAGAAAATAAAATATGGCATTTGAATGACTTGTTCAACAAGAGAGTCTATGACTACATCCTATCACTATGACAGTCAAGACTACTACAAAGCAAGCTACCCGGAATTTAACAGTAGGTTACTCTCAAAAGGTATGTCTTGTTAGGAAACTGGTAATATTCTGTGAAAGAAAAAATCAGAGCATTGCTGAGACATTTTACTATTGATAGCCTCACACTTACTTCTCAGTGAAGGCTGTTCTCCCACAGAAGATGCTCCATTCCTTCATGGGAGTGGTTGTGATATGTGGTTGCAGGACCCTCTCTCTCTGGACCAGAAACTGTTTGAGCAGATTACGCTGTAATACAGAGGGATCCATTGCGGTCAGTGCAGGGAATAATTTACATCTGACAAAGGCAAAGTCATTGAATTCTGACATAGACTTACCTGCTCATTGAATTGGGTCTTTTCCCACGAGGCATTTCTCTTCAAGCCCTCAGAAGCCATACCTCCGACGTTCTGCAAAAAAAGAGAAAGAACTGAGATCGGAGACATCAGATGAAACAAAACTACTGTAGGCTTAAGTATAATGGATACGAGTAACAACATATAAATCTAAATACGGTGAATTTCACCAATTAAAAAATGCAGTATATTGATATTTTTGATACTCAGTTGTACATGAATGAATGAATGGATAAACGAAAAAAGAGCCATAAAAGTTAAGGTTGTGTAACATTTAATTATGTGATGACATCGAAGTGTTAGAATCAAATGCATTTTTCAAATTAGTTCCATCACGGAAGTAAGATCAAGATAACAAACTATGATAATAATAATAATCATAATAATGATAATGATAATAATAATAATAATAATAAGTTTACTTACTGAATAGCTTGTCAAACAGATCAGAACCGGCGTTGTACACTGATGCAGGAAACTCTAGAAAAAAGCTCAGATTAATACCACCAAACACAGCGAGGGAAAATGTAAATTAGTTCTACTTACCAACGGTCTCCCGTGTGAATTCTTAAAATAAAACGATTTTTTAAATTACTCTTTTGATAAAGTAGGCGTTAAAATACAGATCTTACAATCAGTCCGATTAATTTTAACAGCAGCCAACTGAACAATTATTGGTTTAAATGTGAGGAAATGAACAGTTGTCTGGATTTTCCAAAATCTGTAGAGATTCCGTCAGTAAATAATGCTAATCCTCAAGGCTGCTTAAACAGAAAAACGACGTGACCGATGAATTGTATTGGTAGCCGAAAGGCCTAAGCAGGCCAACGTTGGCACTCAAGGCGAAAATCTGAGTAGTCGAATGGATTTTTGAAAATGGTAGGTATAGAGGAGAGAAGTCGAAGATGTTCAAATTCAGATCCGAAGTCTCGGAGAAAGTCGCAAGGTTTTGCTATCTGGAGAGCAGCGTAAAAGCGTGTGCTTTCGGCAAAGTTGTGAACAACTCTGACCAATGTTTGATCCTGGACATTCTATAGTTACCAGGAGCAGGACGACGTATCGACATGGAGACGCACTTTTTAAATTCTCAGAATTACAGCCCAACCTAATAAACCACCGCAGTGTGCGCGTGTCATGTAACACAGCAAAATCTTTTTCTTTTTTTTTTTTTGACAATCTGATGGACACAAGACTTTGTATTATCTGTAAACTGCGAAATAAAACATACAGCTGGACTATGATTAGGAGACTATTGCTACAATACCTGGCATAGCCGCACGAACACAATTCAACCGGACAGACACCCCGTCCCGCTGCTGCAGCTTCCATTTCCATATCAAATCTACCTCTGTACTGTATACTGAAGGCAGAGTGTTCATTACTGTATAACAGTTCCGAATTTATCTGCTTTTAAACAGTCCAACATGTACTATGGATGTTTCAGTCAGATTTATTTGATTTTTTTAAGTCGCTCAAGTCACTCGGATTGCACGGGCTACATATCGTGCTGAGAAAATCATTTGACAGGTGGGCCATCATCAATTCAATACATATCGAGAGCTTGACGGTCTAACTCATCTCCTGGATTTAACAACGTCCAATCTTTGTCAAATTTGATATGGTAAGCATGGAAATCACTGTCAAAAGACAAGAGTACACAACATTTTTCCACACAGAATCCATACAGTGTCAGTACTGAGTCTGTATTTCACTGAACCTTTTACAGTATGCACATGACCTATAACAAAAACATCATTAAGGGCATACTTAGCATTAGTAGCAGATAAGCACGAAACACACTGAAGCACCTTTCCCTCAAACTGCACATCTCTAAGGCTGTCATGTGCTTTCATGGTATTCTGTAGGTCTACGGGTAGAGATGAAAATGGTGTGCTTAAACTCTTGTGAATAGTTATATGCCTTTGTTTATGAGCTTCACAGATTACTAATCTCGTTACAAGAGGTAAAACTCCCTTTAACATATCGTGCATGACATCAGGGGGTAAGACTCCTGGTCACATCAACATGCTCCAGCACATCAAATTTACAGTTTCCCTTTACACCATATAAAAGAGCACTTTCTCTGTCATCTTTTACACATTCAGTATGATACATGTGCACATTTGTAGTTCTAAGAACAAAATCCTCCTAACAAAATGTTTTGCTTCATCTCTAAGTAAGAAGCCATGCAAAACCTACAGATTCTGCCTGTATTAAAAGAGGTTGAAAATCCTCCGACCATGTGTGCTGACAGGTTGTCACATGATAACGTTGCAAGAGCAGCATTAACTCTGTGTTCTGTTCCATCAAAGGTTACAGTGAAACCATCAGTTGAGAGCATTCTGAGGTCATCTATGAGAGGTTGAAGTATTATGTCTAGTCCACATTCTTTCAAATGGGTATAACGAACCATAAAGGCTAATGAGTGTGGCTAAGTCTTGACCCATACCTGTCACTACTGTTCCCTACAGTGTAACAGAAGGCACACAGTTTGTATTTATTCCTTTTGGAACCCAATGGATTTACAATCTCAAATTCATCTTCATAAAAATGAAGACGTGGAGCCTGTGGATGGTCTCTGAAATACAAGTGTTGTTTAAAGTACACCCCATCTGTGTAGTCTGCCAAAACCTCAATGTCTCTCATTTTTTTACTGTCTGCAACAATCTGCTCCCACACATCTTCCAGATCTTCGATTTTTCTCCCTACATTTCAGAATGAAAACATCAAGTTATCACTTAGACCCTCAAGCAGCTTGTCCATACTGGGGGGTGTGTGTCGGACTGACTGTGTTGAAACACTCTGTTTTTTAAGAGTGGGCGGGTCAATAATTTGCCTATAGGAATGATATGTTGAAAATGATGACTGACAGTCTCTTATACCACAGATAATGCTAGAATGTGGTTCTTGGGCATAGACAAGTCCAACATGCTGAATAAGCTTTGTGAGAGTGAAAGTTTTACATAAACACTGAGTACACTGGTGCAGTGGTGACATAATGTTCAGTACAGGAGGTTAATAACACGGGTCACAGGTGTCGACAGTTTGTCTCCTTTCTCCACTATCTTGTCAATGCTCCTGTGGAGGAAGGTCACAGTGTTTTTCAGATGGGCAGGGTATTCCATACTGAATACAAAATACATCCAAAAGGCTGCGATGAAGGCCTCATCGACTCCAGTACAAGAGCACACCTCAACTCCTTCGACTCTGATTACACTTTGACCTTTTCCAGCAATGGCGATCTTCCAATCCTGGTCCCTCAGCTGAATGGTAGGGTAGGGTGTGGTTGGTTCACCCTAACAAGAGGGAGAAGAAGAAGAGGTAGAGGAAGAAACGTGATTATACATGTTATGAAAAACGATCAGGAGCAGTAGCAATGTACAACCTTGACCACATCTGATGTGTGTCTGAGGCACTGGTCACCTACCTCTACAAAAATAATTAAGTTTTCAGTCTTCTCCTTGAAGATGGAAGGCAGGAGGACAAATCCACCCCTGAAGTCAATGGCTTAAATAAACAGAATTATTAGTTAAACCTTGATCATTTACAAGTGTCTTGGAGCACCAACATTTTACTGTTATGTTGAGGTAATCACTACCTGCATGCTCTTCTGCCAGGGCATCCTCTCTTGCCTCCATGTACATTTTTTTTAGGTTGTGATGTGTCCTTGACCAAATTTAGAAGCTTAGGAAGCATAGCTGTAAAGCTGCGTTGATACACAGGGATTGCTGTAGGGTGAATGCACCTCAGCATACAACTGATTAAAAAAAGAGAAAACAATTACAATATTTCTGTATTGGAATTCAGTTAAGTATCTCAGCAGAAAGACCAGAGATCAGGGGAGATGAATGCTCTGGAAAATCAAGAGGAACACCAAATCCACCCCTTTCAAACCTCTATCAGCCAAATTCCATCTTACCCCTGAAGATGTTCTTAGAAATGGGTATTTCTTCAAAAGGTCCTCAACAGAAATTCCCTCCACAAATTCTGTGCGCCTCCAAGTGAGAGTTCTGTTCATGCGGTCTTTCACGATGGCCATGTCAGGTTGCATCTTCTTGTACTGCTCAAGTAAAACCTCCACATGGGCCTCAATGGAGATACAGTCTTCCCCAACAACATGGAATTCCTTGATAAAAGATAATAATAATAATAATAATAATAATAATAATAATAATAATAATAATAATAATAATATTTAGAGCCCAATATCACTATTTATAGTCTCAAAGGGCTTTACATGTCTATAACAAAGTCAAATCAAAATTATATTATGCATAAGTTTGAGAAAATAGATAAGTCTTTAGTCTTGTTTTAAAAGTATTGAGAGAGTTTGCCTCTCTAACTTCTTTAGGTAAACCATTCCAGAGGAAGGGAGAGCGGTAGGAAAAGGCTCGGTTGCCAGCGGACTTCTTTTTAACTCTTGGAATGACTAATAATCCAGAATCTTGAGAGCGCAGGGTGCGAGGTGGTTATAGGGTGTAATTAAGCCAGACAGGTAGGAAGGCGCATGCCCATGTAAAATTTTATATGTTAATAAGAGGACCTTAAAATCTGCCCTTGCATGAATTGGGAGCCAATGAAGGGAAGCCAGGACAGGGCTAATGTGATCAAACTTCTTCGTTCTGGGCAGAATTCTAGCAGCAGCATTCTGGACCAGCTGAAGACTATTGGTACTAGAGGCAAGCAGGCCAGGGGAAAGAACATTGCAGTAATCGAGGCGAGACGTGACGAATGCGTGAATAATGGTCTCTGCATCAGCCATACCTAGAAAGGGCCTAATTTTAGCAATGTTAACAGAGGTGATAAAAGGCAGTTTTGGTTGTGTTCTTGATATGAGTGACTAGCAAGAGACTGGAGTCAAAAATCACACCAAGGTTTTCAGCTGAAGAGTTTTGAGTGATGATGCAGTTGTCAAAATTTAGGGTAAGATCACTAAAAAGATGCTTATGCGTAGGGGGACCAATGACAAGCATTTCAGTCTTGCCTGAGTTAAGCATCAGGAAATTTGAAGACATCCAACCCTTAATAGCACAAAGACATGCCTCAAGGTTAGCCAGTTCAGAGCGGTCATTGTGCTGGATAGGTAAGAAAATCTGACTATCGTCAGCATAACAATGCAAGTTAATATTGTAACTACGTAATATTGCAAGTTAATATTGTAACTTAAAAATATAAAAAAAAAAAAAAAAAATTAAAAAAATAAATAAATAAAAAATAATATTGTAACTACGAATAATATCACCCAAAGGGAGCATGTAAATAGAGAATAGAAGAGGGCCAAGGACTGATCCCTGTGGAACACCATAGTTAAGCTTATGGTATTCAGAGGTCACATTATTATAGTGGACACACTGCTTTCTCTCAGAGAGATAAGATTTAAACCAAGAGCGCGCCAGGCCACAAATGCCAATTTGGTTGTCCAGGCGCTTTAACAATATAGTGTGATCGACCGTGTCAAATGCTGCACTCAGATCAAGCAGAATAAGAATAGAAGTAGCACCAGCATCCATGGCTAATAAAAGATCATTAGTTACTCTAGTCAGCGAGGTTTAAGTAGAGTGAAAACACCTGAAGCCTGACTGAAATATTTCAAACAGGCTGTTAGAGGACATGTGGGCTATCAGCTGAGCAGCTACAATTTTTTCAAGTATTTTTTTTTACACAATTTTAATACTTTCACTACTACAGAGTATTGTCCAATCAATATTTTGTGTAATTGAATACAATGAAAAAGACCAACACAAAATGGTAAAAAAATGAACGTAGCTAGCTTACTGATGGTGCCTTTGCCCGTTTATGACATACATCTGTCAATCCATCCATGACCTTGAACTTCCTTGACTGGCCATACTTCCCTTTGTACCTTCTAACTGCCATGTCATCAACAAGCGGTGCACGTTCTGTCTTGAATTTTCGCTTGAGTGACATATGCCAAGTA
Source organism: Chanos chanos (assembly GCF_902362185.1). Lineage (NCBI taxonomy): Eukaryota > Metazoa > Chordata > Actinopteri > Gonorynchiformes > Chanidae > Chanos > Chanos chanos. The sequence continues at coordinate 18,647,645 of NC_044505.1, forward strand.
TGCTGCAGGGGCCAAAAAACATCACAACAAAGTAAACATTCAGAAATGCACTGTTCACATAATACATTCTTGACTAGAATATATTTCTTCAATGCTTTCTTCATCAAAAACACAAAAACAAAACAAAAACCTAATTAATTTTTAACTGACATAACCATTGCCATCAACATCCTTCGGAAAGGGGAACTTCAAGATTAATGCTTTGACAACCTGAACATACTCCTGGTTACTTGGAAATCTGTCTCAGAATTGACAAAATTTAACAGATGGTAAGACCACAGGCTAACCATCTGAAATCAAAACACCACTGATTTTGTAATTTCGTTCAAAAGCCCATAAATAAGTGACATCAACAAGAATTTATATCATTAGAGCAGTGTACACACATTGTCAGTCAACAGTTCATGTCAATTACTTAAATAATATTGTGTTGTTTCATGCAGTTTAAGTTTTCTATTTCTAGTTAGGCCAAATCAGAGTTCTCTAACTGAAGCAAAGCCCTAATTGTTGAACGAAAAAGATCATTTTTGACCTTCTAAAGTCCTTTTTGGTGACATTTACATTCTGTACTGTGCCCTCATCTCATGCAAAGTTCGGACAATTGTGTTCCGGAGTTTTGGAACCTTGTGGCATGGTTCTCTGGCGTCCAGCTGGCGCTGCACATCATTTGGGAAACGTGGAATGGAAATAATGGCTGGAAGGGTTTTACGGGCTGACTCTACACTGCAAAGTAGCAAAAGTCATCTAACTTCACATACTGGATATTCAGTATCACAAAAAAAGACAAAACTCATTGGGATTAAGATGGATCAGCATAGTAAGGATGATGAAACACATAACGTGCAGCCTCATCCAAATGAAATCAGGCTACACTGCCCGGTTAATAATTCAGCAAACCAATGATAAACTAAAGAAATCTGACACCCATTAAGTGCTCTGCATTTAGTAATTGAACAGAATATTCAACCCCTACCTTTCATTTGTTTAGGAGGCAGGAGAGTCAACTGATTGCTGAGGCAGAAGTTCCACATCTGATGTCACTACTTCCAAATTAAGGCTTACCTCTTTGTAACGCTCCACAATATCTCAGAACTTTAACTGCTTTTTGAATGATTTGTCGGAGAGATAAGCAATCATAGCTTCAGTAAGGCCACAGTCCACTGTCTCTCCATCCACGTCATTATCTAAAACACATCGCAATGGATAATCAGTATATCACGAAAGTGTTCATGTCGTATTAACAGCAAGTGTATGTATGTGCAACCCCATTTTCAAAAAAAGGGACGATAAATGAATTGGAAATAAAAAAACAAAGAGGAATTTGGAAATTTACAGACTTGTATTCAAATAAAACCAGTGCTGAAAAGGGGTTTCTTGTTTTATCATTATGTGATTGCGTCACACAATTCTTCTCGTATTTCAGTGGTAAAACGGTGTTGCAGTTTTGGCGCTATTTCTACTCCCTGTTAATAATCTTCTTTATTATTATGATTATTCCCGTCGTGTTTGAAGCCCTTTCTGCTCTCACAGTTTTCACGCTATCGATTCAGTGACAGAACTCTTTTTAAATCACGCGCTACATAACAGAAAAAACGTACATTCCCTACTTGTTCGCACGATAAATATATTAATCACCTTAGTAGTGTACAGCTAACTGATCGGTCCATTCGTCTTTTTTCATTGCCGTTTTCAATCGCTTATTTTACCACTGGAAATGAATGGAGAACGTTTAGGTCTCCGGTGGTACGAAGGAATGCAGGAGCGGCAGTCAGTTGGATTCAACGATCTTTTCAATTCAATTGACCTCATATCAGTTGATCATGATCATATTAAGACTTACAGCACAAGCTTGTTGTGAAATCTTATTAAAAAGCTGGTGCTGCGGCTCAGTCACATTCGCGTTTTCTGGCTGAAATGTATCTCTGGTTTTAACAGGTTGCCTAACGTCTGTCGACTCACACAGAACCACAGAATTAGCTTGAACTACTAGCTACATCGGCTACAAATTTAGAGTTAGAACACAAAGCAATCTTCCATAATCTCTCACTTCAAAATGTTAAATAGACTTGAATCAATGTCACCTATCAATTTGTTAGCAAGACATGATAACGTTAGCTACTTAATGATGGTAACCTTAGCGAAATCCATAGCTAACGATAGCATATGTAATCTGACAGGCGAGCTAATCCATTTTGAAAACCAAATTGCTCATATTACAATTTAATCTGTTAACCCAGTACATACTTACCTTTGATTTTTTGCGCGTCCTCCTCCGTAATGTCAACTCCTGCTTCCACTTCGAATTTTTCAATCAATTCTTCGCTCGTCCACTTTTTCAGCGCCATCGCACCTGCTTCCCGCCGAAATCCTCCTCTGTGAGGTACTGGTACTTGGCGAGCGCAAAGAGGGGGAGCGGCGCTATTAATAGACTATTACTGTTTCCGCCTGATAGTGACGGATTGTCCCCTTAGCTGTGGGGAAAATGGTACAAAATTGTACTTCACTGTCTTTTAGGTACATTTGTCACTTCTCAGCTTTTGGAAAGATACATGTCTGGTCCTTGAAAGTTCAATATTGCACCTCTGTGCTTGTGATGTACCTATGAGCACAGAAGTGTACCCCTTCTGTACCTTTGTTTCTGAGAGTGTAGACACTTTTGACTTTAACCACTATGTCTACGAACCAACTCATTTCAGTGGTAACACTGTAGATCTTATTCTAGCTGCCGGACTAGTTATCTCTCACGTTGTCGTCTCTCGCTCTCAGACCATTTTCTTTCCAAGTAACTCTTCAGTTCACGCCAGTTGTCTCTACCGCGGTTCGTAGCTGCCATCGCGTTCATGCTTCCACCAGTGCTGCGTTAAATTTCAATTTAAGGAAGAGCTCAGAGAACGACAGCCATCTTGACGGCGCATTACCATACAAAAGCATAGAGACCATGTGAAACCATAAGAGATGCACAGTGGATGAAATTCAGTCAGTTAAACTAAAATGGCCCTCATCCCTGTTTCTTTACCAAAAAAAAAAGTGTGTTACATTCATGTGCCCACTATATCAGCAGTGTTGCTGTTCTTGTTTATTCTAATCACAACTGCCCAGAGAAAAGATTTAACCAAAGCTTGGTGCACTCTAGCTTACTTTATATCAACTAGATTGTTATTTACTGCTTAAGGTTCCATAGGTTGTGACTATTCATGACAACTTGTACTTTTCCTTCAATTCGACTATTGTGTGCTGATGAAGCTGGTGTTTCTCATGTTCGTGCATTTAAAAAAGACAGACAGATGAATCATTTGACAACACAAACAATTGTTATTATTGTTGTTGTTATTTTTTATTTCAGTTCTTGTAAACATGCTCATGCAGATGTAATTGCATGAGCTTCATCCTCCCTGTTCTCAGACCAAGATGATGAGGGTGTCTGAGACTCTTGACCGCCGACTGACTCTTAGACCATCGTTGGCTCTGTGTCCACCACAGGCTCTGTCTCCACCACAGGCTCTGTGTGCATTACAGGCTTTGTGTCCACCACAGGCTCAGGGTTCAGATCTTCTCTTTGGACTGGGTCTTGATCCAGCTCTGGCTCTTCACCCTGTACCTTCTCTTCCTCTGGCTGATCCTCCAGGTAGATGATCTCAATGTCGCTCATCTCCTCCAGTTCCTCAAAGGTGCTGTCCTTGTCTGAGCCCTCTGAACACTCAATTATAAACCGAATTTTCGGAAAACTGTAATCGAAGAAGGTCTCGTGTTCCTCCAGAGTCTCATCGGTGGCCTCTTCTGTCTCATACACGGGCACCCCTGGCAGCTGCCAGCCCCCTGAACCAGGCCTATGCTTCTCCGGGGACATGGAGAGTGGCTGCACTATGTCCGGTGTCCTTGGGGGTGTCTCAGGCTGGACTGAGATTTCCTCGACCGTGGTTGTCGTTTCCCAGAGCGCGGTAAATTCGGCATCACTGATCCTTTCAACGTTTCTGTTCCTTGAGTTGGCTTCTGCGGCAGGCGAAGGAGGTCTAGAATTTCTGCGGGAAACACGATCAGAACCTCTTGTGGTCCTTGCCCCGCAGCAGCATAAAATGCTGGCCAGTGTGAGGAAAACGCTTACATTGCGTTCCTTCTTTCCCTTCTTCTTTTTCATTTTTGAGTCTCCCCTGTCTCTGTCCTCCATGACAGGTGGTTGGTTGGAAGCTAGTCGCTCGCTATGAGTTTGACCCATGTCTAGTCTTCCTATTCCTGAGAGTTTTAAAGCTGTAGAGCAGATCCAGAACTTTGCAATAAGCAAGAAAAAATTGAATGAGCTAAATGACCGGAGTTGGAGCCCTTATATTCGCTCATTCCATGCGACGTCACAATCGACAGTGGAACGGCGGTTAGTTACTGGGCGTCCAAGGAACTCTTGTACTCCCAAAATTGCTGCTGAGAAATAACCAAAAGAATGACCCTCAAAGGTGTAACTTTAATAGAAAACGATATCATCGTTTTTTTTTCTTTTTAGTCAGAATTGCGTATTCTTACAAATGCGAAATATTTTACTTAAATTTTCGCATTTGAAAATACCCTCGTTGGCAGCGTGCACAACGAAACTGGGTGTAGTTTAAACACTACATGAGTATGGTGAATGGCAGGAACACCCAATAGCTGTGTTTTGTTTGTTTTTGTTGTTTAAACTGAGGTTATGCGGTAACTTTTTTTTCAGTCCTACTGTTTCGAACATACGGTTTGTTCGAGAGACATGTTATAATTGTTTGCTGTGCACCGCATCCTTAATGGGATAGATTCGCTATATTAGAGAGTGAGAAAATGTCAATTTTAGTCAGAAGAATAACAAAATGTCGATTTAAGTCAACTATCAAGTTTTTTTTAACATTACTTTGTTAATTGGGAGAGTGACAAAGTGAGAATGACTCGTCTTAAATGTATCTGAACTTATCAAAGAATAAACTTGATCTCAAAACAGTGTACACAAGACAAATGATTTCTATGGTAACGCGCCGTCAAGACGGCTGTCGTTCTCTGAGCTCTTCCTTGAATTGAACTTTTTGGTTAATTTATTCACACTATTTTATGCAAGTATAACGGGTTTAATCAGCACGGATATTGAATGTTAAATCCTGCATAAATGGGCTCAGCGACTTTTATTTTGTGTTCCATCTACGCTATATTAGATGCATTGTGCGTAGTTATACTGTTGCTGCGGTAGGTAGGGCAAGTAGCGGGTCCGCAATAAAAGTTATTAAAATCGTATTTTAATTAATTTATAACATGTTCTGTATATAATTCTATAAAAATAACATTTAAAAACTACACCAGAAATCGCGTTTTGGCGACAACTTAAGATCAATTGTAACTTTTAATTACTTTTGTCAGTCAACCTTGAGGTTCCTTGATTGATCTTGATTACAATGTTAATTTGATGTAAATATATTTCATTTAGGCGGACCACAATTGTTCATGCTTTCTCAAATGCTTGTCTTTGCTGACCTTTTTTGTGCAGGTAACCAATGTTGTTATTTATTGTATGTTTCATATATGTTTTGACTTTTATTCATTGTGTAATGACTGCTCAGTACAACGGCATTACCGTGCCTTTAAATGCAGTACCTTTTTATGACCGTTAGAGTGTAGTGTTTATCTTTGAATGAAAATGGTTGTACGTTAGCGTCATTGGAAATTGATGGAGTTAGAATTTATATGCTGTATATTGTATTTGTATCACCTTGTACTTAATATTTGACTTGTGTAGATATAAATTAAATCTCACTATACGATCACAATATAAGAATATGTATATTAGGTTATTTTGGTTATTCTGTTGACACTTTATGTTTTTATAGCAATTATACTAATAGCAATTGTAACAATATAGGAATTGTAATTGTACATTTAATAATTGTAATTATAATCATTTGTAAAAGAGAATTGTACTAGTGTGTAACCAGCAGACAGGAGGAAGTTATACTGTTGCTGCGGCGGACCAAAATTGTTCAGGCTTTCTCAAATGCTTGTCTTTGCTGACCCTTTTTGTGCAGCTTAATAAATGATTCCATCCTACAACTGAGCCGTATGCGTTGACGAAGGTAAAGCGGGTATAGGACAGTGAGAACAGCGCAGGTTACACAAGAACACTAGAATTTTGAACGTTATGATCACCTACGATAGGGCGACTTTGATCAACACCAGATCTACAATGGATACGCATTTTATAGCCAAAAATTATTCAACAGACTCAGCGGACTTCCTTTTGTTTAGATTGAAATTATTTAGCCTACCTGCTACACCTTGTAAACGGAGCCGGAGAAGGAAGCGGGGCAAAAGAGCTGGAGCACTGGTCAGGCAGAGACAACAGAAACAACGAGAAAACCGGTCCTCTCTTCGAAGTATCCCTCTAACGAATAATGTTCTAATGAATGGTCAATTTCTAGATGAGTTTTCTGAATTTATCTGTTATTCTTACTAGAGTGAATAAAATCCTGATACTGGGGAACTTTAATATCCACATCAATAACAATTCTGATTCACTTAATAAAGCTTTTACAGCTATCATAGACACTCAGAAAAAGAGGTACCACAGTGTATCTATGTGGGTACAAATGCTTGTCGCTGGGGCAGTGCCATTCTGAAGAACAACAATGTACCCATCTAAGTGAGTACTTTTTTGTACCCTAGTCCTTTGTACCCGTTCAGGAACACTTTCGTACCTCCAATGACCAAAATGTACCTCTATATAGTAGTACCAGGTTGTACCCTTAAAAAAGTACCAATCTGTCCTTTAAAGGGTACAAAGCCAGTGACAAATTAAGGTGGCAAAAGTATGCCTGAAATATATGCACAACCAAAAACTATATTCAAAACTTTTATTCAGCAGGTTAGAAAAATCACTTTCGGTGACTTAACATGTTAAAAATATACAAAAACACATATAGTACATCACATACAGTTAAGCCCAAAATTATTCATATCCATGCCGAATTTGGATTTATAGTGTACTTATACATTTGCTACAAATTTGGCATGGGTATGAATACTTTTGGGCTTAACTGTAAATACAATAAGTTTTTCCTATAAAAAATATGCAAAACAGCTCATGTACAAAAATCATTGTAATTAAAATTAAAATGATCTAACCATTTGAGAAAATGGAGGAACAGTTCAAGCAGTTTAGACTAAATATTTTAAAGAAACAAACAGGCCATCATCAGTTGAATACATATCCAGAGCCTGATGGTCTAACTCATCTCCTGGATTTAACAATGTCCACTCTTTGTCAAATGTGACACAGTATGCATGGAAATGATTGTCAAAAGACAGAGGACACAACGTTTTTCCTCATAGAACCCATACAGTGTTAGTACTGAGTATGTATTTAACTCTCCAACATAGTGGAACTTTTTCAGTATGCACATGACCAATAACAAAAACATCATTAAGGGCATACTTAACATTATTAACAGATAAGTACGAAGCACGCTGAAGCACCTTTCCCTCAAACTGCACATCTCTAAGGCTGTCATGTGCTTTCAGGGTATTCTGTAGGTCTACGGGTAGTGATGAAAATGGTGTGCTTCTACATTTGCTACAAGACTTTTCAAACTCACCGAAGAAGCTTGAAGAAACTTCCCATCACTCCTTCAACTGATGGCGACTACTGAGAGACTTTGTAATATTTACAAAATTCCTGCATTTGCTTGCTATATCCTTAAAATATTGATGTTTACTTTAAAATCTCATACACCACAAAGTACAAAGAGGACCGTACATTAAAATGAGTCTGGGATAGTGTATTAAATAATGACATTTAGGTGTTATTACATTTCCAAAAACTGCAGTCATCTCAGTCAGGAATTCATGCACAAGTATTTTCAGTCGCAAGGTCATCTTTTCTCACTTGTGAAGCCAGAACAATATCTACAATTTCTTGACAGAGCAAGTACACATGTCGGTATGCACTACCAGGAGGAACACGGCGGGCCATTAAGACAGGCAACAGTCTGAACAGGCACCATCTCTGGCTAGCTGAACCAACAACAGAAGAATTTTACAAAATTTTTTCAGTTAATGGCACTGGCTTGTTCACTTTATCATTTTTCCCAATGCGCAAGTGTTTCAGTTCATCACTGATCTCGTGAATAGTTCTATGCTTTTATTTATGAGCGTCACAGATTACTAATCTCATTACAGGAGGTAAAACTCCCTCTAACATATTGTGCATGATATCAGGGGTAAGACTCCTGGTCACATCAAAATACTCCAGCACATCAAATTTACAGTTTCCCTTTGTACCATATAAAAGAGCACTTTCTCTGTCATCTTTTACACATTCAGTATGATACATGTGCACATTTGCAGTTCTAAGAACAAAATCCACCTCACAAAATTTTGGCTTCATCTCTAAGTAAGAAGCCATGCAAAACCTACAGATTCTGCCTGTATTAAAAGAGGTTGAAAATCCTCCGACCATGTGTGCTGACAGGTTGTCACATGATAACGTTGAAAGAGCAGCATTAACTCTGTGTTCTGTTCCATCAAAAGTTACACTGAAACCATCAGTTGAGAGCATTCTGAGGTCATCTATGAGGGGTTGAAGTATTATGTCTAGTCCACATTCTTTCAAATGGGTATAACGAACCATAAAGGCTAATGAGTGTGGCTAAGTCTTGACCCATACCTGTCACTACTGTTCCCTACAGTGTAACAGAAGGCACACAGTTTGTATTTATTCCTTTTGGAACCCAATGGATTTACAATCTCAAATTCATCTTCATAAAAATGAAGACGTGGAGCCTGTGGATGGTCTCTGAAATACAAGTGTTGTTTAAAGTACACCCCATCTGTGTAGTCTGCCAAAACCTCAATGTCGCTCATTTTTTTACTGTCTGCAACAATCTGCTCCCACACATCTTCCAGATCTTCGATTTTTCTCCCTACATTTCAGAATGAAAACAAACAAGTTATCACTTAGACCCTCAAGCAGTTTGTCCATACTGGGGGGTGTGTGTCGGACTGACTCTGTTGAAACACTCTGTTTTTTAAGAGTGGGCGGGTCAATAATTTGCCTATAGGAATGATATGTTGAAAATGATGACTGACAGTCTCTTATACCACAGATAATGCTAGAATGTGGTTCTTGGGCATAGACAAGTCCAACATGCTGAATAAGCTTTGTGAGAGTGAAAGTTTTACATAAACACTGAGTACACTGGTGCAGTGGTGACATAATGTTCAGTACAGGAGGTTAATAACACGGGTCACAGGTGTCGACAGTTTGTCTCCTTTCTCCACTATCTTGTCAATGCTCCTGTGGAGGAAGGTCACAATGTTTTTCAGATGGGCAGGGTATTCCATACTGAACACAAAATACATCCAAAAGGCTGCGATGAAGGCCTCATCGACTCCAGTACAAGAGCACACCTCAACTCCTTCGACTCTGATTACACTTTGACCTTTTCCAGCAATGGCGATCTTCCAATCCTGGTCCCTCAGCTGAATGGTAGGGTAGGGTGTGGTTGGTTCACCCTAACAAGAGGGAGAAGAAGAAGAGGTAGAGGAAGAAATATGATTATACATGTTATGAAAAACGATCAGGAGCAGTAGCAATGTACAACCTTGACCACATCTGATGTGTGTCTGAGGCACTGGTCACCTACCTCTACAAGAATAATTAAGTTTTCAGTCTTCTCCTTGAAGATGGAAGGCAGGAGGACAAATCCACCCCTGAAGTCAATGGCTTAAATAAACAGAATTATTAGTTAATCCTTGATCATTTACAAGTGTCTTGGAGCACCAACATTTTAGTGTTATGTTGAGGTAACCACTACCTGCATGCTCTTCTGCCAGGGCATCCTCTCTTGCCTCCATGTACAATTTTTTAGGTTGTGATGTGTACTTGACCAAATTTAGGATCTTAGGAAGCATAGCTGTAAAGCTGCGTTGATACACAGGGATTGCTGTAGGGTGAATGCACCTCAGCATACAACTGATTAAAAAAAGAGAAAACAATTACAATATTTCTGTACTGGAATTCACAGTTAAGTGCCTCAGCAGAAAGACCAGAGATCAGGGGAGATGAATGCTCTGGAAAGACAAGAGGAATACCAAATCCACCCCCTTCAAACCTCTATCAACCAAATTCCATCTTACCCCTGAAGATGTTCTTAGAAATGGGTATTTCTTCAAAACCTCCTCAACAGAAATTCCCTCCACAATTCCCTGTGCGCCTCCATGTGAAAGTTCTGTTCGTGCGGTCTTTCACGATGGCCATGTCAGGTTGCATCTTCTTGTACTGCTCAAGTAAAACCTTGACATGGGCCTCAATGGAGGTACAGTCTTCCCCAACAACATGGAATTCCTTGATAGAATATAAAAAACATAAAACAAGACACCCATCAAACACATTATATGGGGGCAAGTCTTGCAAAGTTTTACAGGACACAATAAAAAGATACCCTCTACAAAACAAATGGCCCCCTTTGTAAGCATTCAACCACTCGAGGATGGCAAAAGATCAGCCGCACAGGAAAAAACACACAATATTTTAATACTTTCACTTCTACAGAGTATTGTCCAATCAATATTTTGTGTAATTGAATACAATGAAAAAGACCAACACAAAATGGTAAAAAAATGAATGTAGCTAGCTTACTGATGGTGCCTTTGCCCGTTCATGACAAACTTCTGTCGATCCGTCCATGACCTTGAACTTCCTTGACTGGCCTTACTTCTCTTTGTACCTTCTAACTGCCATGTCATCAACAAGCGATGCACGTTCTGTCTTGAATTTCCGCTTGAGGGACATATGCCAAGTATGCTGCAGGGGCCAAAAAACATATCACAACAAAGTAAACATTCAGAAACTCACTGTTCACATAATACATTATTGATTAGAATATATTTCTTCAATGCTTTTCTTCATCAAAAAAAACAAAACAAAAACCTAATTAATTTTTAACTTACATAACCACTGCCATCAACATCCTTCAGAAAGGGGAACTTCAAGATTAATGCTTTGACAACCTGAACATACTCCTGGTTACTTGGAAATCTGTCTCAGTATTGACAAAATTTAACATATGGTAAGACCACAGGCTAACCATCTGAAATCAAAACACCACTGATTTTGCAATTTCGTTCAAAAGCCAATAAATAAGTGACGTCAACAAGCATATATAACATTAGAGCAGTGTACACACGTTGTCAGTCAACAGCTCATGTCAGTTACTTAAATAATATTGTGTTGTTTCATGCAGTTTAAGTTTTCTATTCGTAGTTAGTCAAAGACAAGTTCTCTAAGTAAAGTAAAGCCCTAAATGTTGAACGAAAAAGATCATTTTTGGCCTTTTGAAGTCCTTTTTGGAGACACTTACATTGTTTACTGTGCCCTCATCTCATAAAAAGTTCGGACAATTGTGTTCCGGTATTTTGGAACCTTGTGGCGTGGTTCTTTGGCATCCAGCTGGCGCTGCACATCATTTGGGAAACGTGGAATGGAAATAATGGCTGAAAGAGTTTTACGGGCTGACTCTACACTGCAAAGTAGCAAAAGTCATCTAACTTCACATACTGGATAATCTATATCACAAAAAAAGACAAAACTCATTGGGATTAAGATGGATCAGCATAGTAAGGATGATGAAACACATAACATGCAGCCTCATCCAAATGAAATCAGGCTACACTGCCCGGTTAATAATTCAGCAAACCAATGATAAACTAATGAAAACTGACACCCATTAAGTGCTCTGCATTTAGTAAATGAACAGAATATTCAACCCCTACCTTTCGTTTGTTGAGGAAGCAGGAGCTTCAACTGATTGCTGAGGCAGAAGTTCCACATCTGATGTCACCACTTCCAAATTAAGGCTTACCTCTTTGTAACACTCCACAAAATCTCGGAACTTTAACTGCTTTTTGAATGATTTGTTGAAGACATAAGCAATCATAGCTTAAGTAAGGCCACTGTCTCTCCATCCACGTCATTATCTAAAACACATCGCAATGGATAATCAGTATATCGTGAAAGTGTTCATGTCGTATTAACAGCAAGTATATGTATGTGCAACCCCATTTTCAAAAAAAGGGACGATAAATGAATTGGAAATAAAAAAAAACAAAGAGGAATTTGGAAATGTACAGATTTGTATTCAAACAAAACCAGTATAGCAAAGGGGTTTCATGTTTTATCATTATGTGATTGCGTCACACAATTGTTCTCGTATTTCAATGGTAAGACGGTGTTGCAGTTTTGGCGCTATTTCTACTCCCTGTTCATAATCTTCTTTATTATTATGATTATTCCCGTCGTTTTTGAAGCCCTTTCTGCTCTCGCAGTTTTCACGCTATCGATTCAATGACAGAACACAGGCGTCTTTTTAAGTCACGCGCTACATAACGGAAAAAACGTACTTTCCCTACTTGTTCGCCATATAAATATATTAATCACCTCAGTAGTGTGCTTGTATACAGCTAACTAATCGGTCCACTGGTGTTTTCAATCACTCATCTTACCACTGGAAATGAATGGGGAACGTTTTAGGTTTCCAGTGGTACGACGAAGGGTTGCAGGAGAGGCAGTCAGTTGGATTCAATGATCTTTTCAATTCAATTGACCACTTGATCGTATCAGTTGATCATGATCATATTAAGACTTACAGCACAAGCCTGTTACGAAATCTCATTAAAAAGCTGGTGCTGCGGCTCAGTCACATTCGCGTTTTCTGGCTGAAATGCCTCTCTGGTTTTAACAGGTTGCCTAACAACGTCTGTCGACTCACACAGAACCACAGAATTAGCTTGAACTACAAGCTACATAGGCTACAAATTTAGAGCCAGAACACAAAGCAATCTTCCATAATCTCTCACTTCAAAATATTAAATAGACTTGTATCAATGGCACCTATCAATTTATTAGCAAGACGTGATAACGTTAGCTACTTAATGGTGGTAACCATAGCGAAATCCATAGCTAACGGTAGCATATGTAATCTGACAGGCGAGCTAATCCATTTTGAAAACCAAATTGCTCATATTAAAATTTAATCTGTTAAGCCAGTACAAATTTACCTTTGAATTTTTGCGCTTCCTCCTCCGTAATGTCAACTCCTGCTTCCACTTCGAATTTTTCAATCAATTCTTCGCTTGTCCACTGTTTCAGCGCCATCGCACCTGCTTCCCGCTTAAATCCTCCTCTGTGAGGTACTGGTACTTGGCGAGCGCAAAGAGGTTGATGGAAGGGAGGAGCGGCGCTATTAATAGACTATTACTGTTTCCGCCTGATAGTGACGGATTGTCCCCTTAGCTGTGGGGAAAATGGTAGAAAATTGTACTTCATCGTCTTTTAGGTACATTTGTTACTTCTCAACTTTTGGAAAGATACATGTCTGGTCCTTGAAAGTTCAATGTTGCACCTCTGTGGTTGTGATGTACCTATGAGCACAGAAGTGTACTCCTTCTGTACCTCTATTTCTGAGAGTGAGACACTTTTGGCTTTGACCAATATGTCCACGAACCAACTCATTTCAGTGACAACACTGTAGATCTTATTCTAGCTGGCGGACTAGTTATCTCTCACGTTGTCGTCTCTCCTTACTCCGCTGCGCTCTCAGACCATTTTCTTATTACTTTCCAAGTAGCTCTTCAGTTCACGCCAGTTGTCTCTACCGCGATTCGTAGCTGCCGTCGCGTTAATGCTTCCACCAGTGCTGCGTTAAATTTCAATTTAAGGAAGAGCCCAGAGAACGACGCATTATCATACAAAAGCATAGAGACCATGTGAAAGCATAAGAGATGCACAGTGGATGAAATTCCGTCAGTTAAACTAAAATGGCCCTCGTCCCTGTTTCTTTACCAAAAAAAGAGTGTGTTACATTCATGTGCACACTATATCAGCAGTGTTGCTGTTCTTGTTTATTCTAATCACAACTGCCCAGAGAAAAGATTTAACCAAAGCTCGGTGCACGCTAGCTTACTTTATATCAACTAGATTGTTATTTACTGCATAAGGTTCCATAGGTTGAGACTATTCATGACATCTTGTACTTTTCCTTCAATTTGACTATTGTGTGCTGATGAAGCTGGTGTTTCTCATGTTCGTGCAGTTAAAAAAGACAGACAGATGAATCATTCGACAACACAAACAATTGTTATTATTATTGTTATTATTTTTTATTTCAGTTCTTGTAAACACGCTCATGCAGATGCAATTGCATGAGCTTCATCCTCTCAGTTCTCAGACCAAGATGATGAGGGTGTCTGAGACTCTTGACCGCCGACTGACTCTTAGACCATTTTTGGCTCTGTGTCCATCTCAGCATGTGTCCATCACAGGCTCTGTGTCCATCTCAGGCTATGTTTTCATCACAGGCTCTGTCTTCATCACAAGCTCTGTCCCCAACACAGGCTCTGTCTTCACCACAGGCTCTGTGACCACCACTGACTCAGTGTTCAGATCTTCTCTGTGGACTGGATCTTGGTCCAGCTCTGGCTCAGTTCTTGTAAACATGCTCATGCAGATGTACTTGCATGAGCTTCATCCTCTCTGTTCTCAGACCAAGATGATGAGGGTGTCTGAGACTCTTGACCGCCGACTGACTCTTAGACCATCGTTGGCTCTGTCTCCATCACAGGCTCTGTGTCCACCTCAGGTTCAGGGTTCAGATCTTCTCTGTGGACTGGGTCTTGATCCAGCTCTGGCTCTTCACCCTGTACCTTCTCTTCCTCTGGCTCATCCTCCAGGTAGATGATCTCAATGTCACTCATCTCCTCCAGTTCCTCAAAGGTGCTGTCCTTGTCTGAGCCTTCTGAACACTCAATTATGAACCGAATTTTCGGAAAACTGTAATCGAAGAAGGTCTCGTGTTCCTCCAGAGTGTCATCGGTGGCCTCTTCTGTCTCGTACACGGGCACCCCTGGCAGCTGCCAGCCCCCTGAACCAGGCCTATGCTTCTCCGGGGACATGGAGCGTGGCTGCACTATGTCCGGTGTCCTTGGGGGTGTTTCAGGCTGGACTGAGATTTCCTCGACCGTGGTTGTCGTTTCCCAGAGCGCGGTAAATTCGGCATCACTGATCCTTTCAACGTTTTTGTTCCTTGAGTTGGCTTCTGCGGCAGGCGAAGGAGGTCTAGAGTTTCGGTGGGAAACACGATCAGAACCTCTTGTGGTCCTTGCCCCGCAGCAGCATAAAATGCTGGCCAGTGTGAGGAAAACGCTTACATTGCGTTCCTTCTTTCCCATCTTCTTTTTCATTTTTGAGTCTCCCCTGTCTCTGTCCTCCGTGACAGGTGGTTGCTTGGAAGCTAGTCGCTCACTATGAGTTTGACCCATGTCTAGTCTTCCTATTCCTGAGAGTTTTAAAGTTGCAGAGTATATTCAGAACTTTGCAATAAGCAAGAAAAAATTTGAATGAGCTAAATGACTGGAGTTGGAGCCCTTATATTCGCTCATTTCATGTGACGTCACAATCGACAGTGGAACGGCTGTTAGTTACTGGGCGTCCAAGAAACTCTTGGACTCCCAAAATTGCTGCTAAGTACGAAAAGAATGACCCTCAAAGGTGTAACTTTAATAGAAAATGATATCATCGATTTTTTTTCTTTTTTGTCAGAATTACGTATTCTTACGTATGCGAAATATTTCACTTAAATAATCGCATTTGAAAATACCCTCGTTGGGAGCGTGCAAAACGAAGCTGGGTATAGTTTAAACACTGCATGCTTATGGTAAATGACAGGAACACCCAATAGCTGTGTTTTGTTTGTTTTTGTTGTTTAAACTGAGCTTATGCGGTAACTTTTTTCAGTCCTACTGTTTCGAACGTACGGTTTGTTCGAGAGACATGTTATAATTGCTTGCTGTGCACCGCATCCTTAATGGGACAGATTCGCTATATTAGAGAGTGAGAAAATGACAATTTTAGTCAGAAGAATAACAAAATGTCGATTTAAGTCAACTATCAAGTTTTTTTTACATTACTTTGTTAATTGGGAGGGTGACAAAGTGAGAATGACTCGTCTTAAATGTATCTGAACTTATCAAAGAATAAACCTGAGACCAAAACAGTGTACACGAGACAAATGGTTTCTATGGTAACGCGCCGTCAAAATGGCTGTCGTTCTCTGAGCTCTTCCTTAAGTTGAACTTTTTCGTTCATTTATTCACACTATTTTATGCAAGAACACTAGAATTTTGAACGTTATGATCACCTACGATAGGGCGACTTTGATCAACACCAGATCTACAATGGATACGCATTCTATAGCCAAAAATTATTCAACAGACTGGGCGGACTTCCTTTTGTTTACACCTTGTAAACGGAGCCGGAGAAGGAAGAGCTGGAGCACTGGTCAGGCAGAGACAACAGAAACAACGAAAAACCCTCTTCGAAGTATCCCTCTAACGAATAATGTTCTTACGAATAGTCAATTTCTAGATGAGTTTTCTGAATTTATCTGTTATTCTTACTAGAGTGGATAAAATCCTGATACTGGGGAACTTTAATATCCACATCAATAACAATTCTGATTCACTTAATAAAGCTTTTACAGCTATCAGAGACACTCAGAAAAAGAGGTACCACTGTGTATCTATGTGGGTACAAATGCTTGTTACTGGGGCAGTACCATTCTGAAGAACAATAATGTACCCATCTAAGTGAGTACTTTTTTGTACCCTAGTCCTTTGTACCCGTTCAGGAACACTTTTGTACCTCGAATGACCAAAATGTACCTCTGTATAGTAGTACCATGTTGTACCCTTAAAAAAGTACCAATCTGTCCTTTAAAGGGTACAAAACCAGGGACAAATTAAGGTGGCAAAAGTATACCTGAAATATATGCACAACCAAAAACTATATTCAAAACTTTTATTCAGCAGGTTAGAAAAATCACTTTCGGTGACATTAAACATGTTAAAAATATACAACAACCCATACAGTACATCACATACAGTTAAGCACAAAATTATTCATACCAATTTGGATTTATAGTGTGCTTGTACATTTGCTACAAATTTGGCATGGGTATGAATAATTTTGGGCTTAACTGTAAATACAATAAGTTTTTCCTATAAAAAAATATGCAAAACAGCTCATGTACAAAAATCATTGTAATTAAAATTAAAATGATCTAACCATTTGAGAAAATGGAGGAATAGTTCAAGCAGTTTAGACTAAATATTTTAAAGAAACAAAAAGGCCATCATCAATTGAATACATATCCAGAGCCTGATGGTCTTACTCATCTCCTGGATTTAACAATGTCCACTCTTTGTCAAATGTGACACGGTATGCATGGAAATGATTGTCAAAAGACAGAGGACCCATACAGTGTCAATAGTGAGTATGTATTTAACTCCACAATAATGGAACTTTTTCAGTATGCACATGACCAATAACAAAAACATCATTAAGGGCATACTTAACATTATTAACAGAGAAGCACGAAGCACGCTGAAGCACCTTTCCCTCAAACTGCACATCTCTAAGGCTGTCATGTGCTTTCAGGGTATTCTGTAGGTCTACGGGTAGTGATGAAAATGGTGTGCTTCTACATTTGCAACAAGACTTTTCAAATTCACCGAAGAAGCTTGAAGAAACTTCCCAACACTGCTTCAACTGATGGAGACTACTGAGAGACTTAGCAATATTTACAAAATTCCTGCATTTGCTTGCTATATCCATAAAATATTGGTGTTTACTTTCAAATCTCATACACCACAAAGAACGAAGAGGACCGTACATTAAAATGAGTCTGGGATAGTGTATTAAATAATGACATTTAGGTGTTATTACATTTCCAAAAACTGCAGTCATCTAAGTCAGGAATTCATGCACAAGTATTTTCAGTCGCAAGGTCATCTTTTCTCACTTGTGAAGCCAGAACAATATCTACAATTTCTTGACAGAGCAAGTGCACATGTCGGTATGCACTACCAGGAGGAACACGGCGGGCCATTAAGACAGGCAACAGTCTGAACAGGCACCATCTCTGGCTAGCTGAACCAACAACAGAAGAATTTTGCAAAATTTTCTCAGTTAATGGCACTGGCTTGTTCGCTTTGTCATTTTTCCCAATGCACAACTGTTTCAGTTCATCACTGATCTCGTGTTCTAGAGTTCTATAGTTCTATGCTTTTATTTATGAGCGTCACAGATTACTAATCTCGTTACAAAAGATAAAACTCCCTCTAACATATTGTGCATGACATCAGGGGTAAGACTCCTGGTCACATCTAAATACTCCAGCACATCAAATTTACAGTTTCCCTTTACACCATATAAAAGAGCACTTTCTCTGTCATCTTTTACACATTCAGTATGATACATGTGCACATTTGTAGTTCTAAGAACAAAATCCTCCTCACAAATTTTTTGCTTCATCTCTAAGTAAGAAGCCATGCAAAACCTACAGATTCTGCCTGTATTAAAAGAGGTTGAAAATCCTCTGACCATGAGTGCTGACAGGTTGTCAAATGATAATGTTGCAAGAGCAACAGTGTATAGTTGATAGGTTCAATTAAGTCCAATTTAGATTTGCAGTGTTTCTCTATCATGTGTGGAGACCGAATTACTTCACAAGCTCTGTCAAAATACTGCATTGTGGACATAACTTGGTTAAGTTCTTGACACTGAGACACATTAAACCCATTTTGTTCAAGATGACAGGAAATGAATGAGTCATAGTTCTCTTTGAAAAAGCAGAGTAAAAAGTGAAGATCATCAACAATGTCTTGCTGGACTGAGAGGGGAAGTCGATTTTTCTCCCTACATTTCAGAATGAAACCAAACAAGTTATCACTTAGACCTTCAAGCAGTTTGTCCATACTGGGGGGTGTGTGTCGGACTGACTCTGTTGAAACACTCTATTTTTTAAGAGTGGGCGGGTCAATAATTTGCCTATAGGAATGATATGTTGAAAATGATGACTGACAATCTCTTATACCACAAATAATGCTAGAATGTGGTTCTTGGGCATAGACAAGTCCAACATGTTGAATAAGCTCTGTAAGAGTGAAAGTTTTACATAAACACTGAGTGCACTGGTGCAGTGGTGGCATAATGTTCAGTACAGGAGGTTAATAACACGGGTCACAGGTGTCGACAGTTTGTCTCCTTTCTCTACTATCTTGTCAATGTTCCTGTGGAGGAAGGTCACAGTGTTTTTCAGATGGGCAGGGTATTCCATACTGAATACAAAATACATCCAAAAGGCTGCGATGAAGGCTTCATCGACTCCAGTACAAGAGCACACCTCAACTCCTTCGACTCTGATAACACTTTGATCTTTGCCAGCAATGGTGGTCTTCCAATCCTGGTCCCTCAGCTGAATGGTAGGGTAGGGTGTGGTTGGTTCACCCTAACAAGAGGGAGAAGAAGAAGAGGTAGAGGAAGAAATATGATTATACATGTTATGAAAAATGATCAGGAGCAATAGCAATGTACAACCTTGACCACATCTGATGTGTGTCTGAGGCACTGGTCACCTACCTCTCCAAGAATAATTAAGTTTTCAATCTTCTCCTTGAAGATGGAAGGCAGGAGGACAAATCCACCCCTGAAGTCAATGGCTTAAATAAACAGAATTATTAGTTAATCCTTGATCATTTACAAGTGTCTTGAAGCACCAACATTTTACTGTTATGTTGAGGTAATCACTACCTGCCTGCTCTTCTGCCAGGTCATCCTCTCTTGCCTCCATGTACAATTTTTTTAGGTGGTGATGTGTTCTCGACCAAATTTAGGAGCTTAGGAAGCACAGCTGTAAAGTTCTCCCAGATGCGCTGATACACAGGGATTGCTGTAGGGTGAATGTGGTCCGCCTCAGCATACAACTGATTAAAAAAAAAAGAGAAAACAATTACAATATTTCTGTACTGGAATTCACAGTTAAGTGTCTCAGCAGAAAGACCAGAGATCAGGGGAGATGAATTCTCTGGAAAGACAAGAGGAACACCAAATCCACCCCCTTCAAACCTCTATCAGCCAAATTCCAACTTACCCCTGAAGATGTTCTTAGAAATGGGCATTTCTTCAAAACGTCCTCAACAGAAATTCCCTCCACAATTTCTGTGCGCCTCCATGCGAAAGTTCTGTTCATATGCGGTCTTTCACGATGGCCATGTCAGGTTGCATCTTCTTGTACTGCTCAAGTAAAACCTCGACATGGGCCTCAATGGAGGTACAGTCTTCCCCAACAACATGGAATTCCTTGATAAAAGATAAAAAACATAAAACAAGACACCCATCAAACACATTATATGGGGGCAAGTCTTGCAAAGTTTTACAGGACACAATAAAAAGATACCCTCTACAAAACAAACAGCCCCCTTTGTAAGCGTTCAACCACTTGAGGATGGCCAATTCAGTTTTGAGACAAAAGATCAGCCGCACAGGAAAAAATACACAACTTTAATACTTTCACTTCTACAGAGTATTATCCAATCAATATTTTGTGTAATTGAACACAATGAAAAAGACCAACACAAAATGGTAAAAAAATGAATGTAGATAGTTTACTGATGGTGCCTTCGCCCGTTTATGACAAACCTCTTCACATAATACATTCTTGACTAGAATATATTTCTTCAATGCTTTTCTTCATCAAAACACAAAAACAAACAAAAACCTAATTAATTTTTAACTTGCATAACCATTGCCATCAACATCATTCAGAAAGGGGGACTTCAGGATTAATGCTTTGGCAACCTGAACATACTCCTGGTTACTTGGAAATCTGTCTCAGAATTGACAAAATTTAACATATGGTAAGACCACAGGCTAACCATCTGAAATCAAAACACCTTTCATTTGTTGAGATGGCAAGAGCTTCAACTGATTGCTGAGGCAAAAGTTCCACATCCGATGTCACCACTTCCAAATTAAGGCTTACCTCTTTGTAACGCTCCACAAAACTTTAATTGCTTTTTGAATGATTTGTCAAAGAGATAAGCAATCATAGCTTCAGTAAGGCCACAGTCCACTATCTCTCCATCCAGGTCATTATCTAAAAAAAGGGACGATAAATGAATTGGAAATAAAGAAACAAAGACGAATATGGAAATTTACTCAGACTTGTATTCAAACAAAACCAGTATAGCAAAGGGGTTTCATGTTTTATCATTATGTGCTTGCGTCACATAATTGTTCTCATATTTCAATGGTAAGACGGTGTTGCAGTTCTGGCGCTGTTTCTAGTCCCCGTTAATATTCTTTTATTATTATGATTATTCCCGTCGTTTTTGCAGCCCTTTCTGCTCTCACAGTTTTCACGGTATCGATTGGCAGAACACAGGCGTCTTTTTAAGTCATGCGCAAAAAACGTACTCTCCCTACTTGTTCGCCCTAAAAATACATATTAGATACCTTGGTAGTGTGCTTGTATACAACTTACTGATTGAAAATGACAAAATCGGTCCACTCCTATTTTTTTATTGCCGTTTTCAATCGCTTATCTTACCACTGGAAATGAATGGGGACAGTATTAGGTCTCCAGTGGTACGAGGAAGGAATGCACGAGCGGCTGTCAGTTGGGTTCAACGATCTTTTCAATTCAATTGATATTACAGCACAAGCCTGTTACGAAATCTTATTGAAAAGCTGATATTTCGGCTCAATCGCATTCGCATTTTCTGGCTGAAATGCATCTCTGGTTTTAACAGGTTGCCTAACAACGTCTGTCGACTTAGAACTACAGGATTAGCTTGAACTACTAGCTACATAGGCTACAAATTTAGAGTCAGAACACAAGGCAATCTTCCATAATCTTCCACCTCAAAATGTTAAATGCCACCTGTTAAGTTATTAGCAAGACATGATAACGTTAGCTGCTTAATGATGGTAACCTTAGCGAAATCCATAGCTAACGGTAGCATACGTTATCTGACAGGCGAGCTAATCTATTTTTAAAACCAACCTGCTCATATTAAAATTTAATCTGTTAAACCAGTACATACTTACCTTTGAATTTTTAAGCTTCCTCCCCCGAAATGTCAACTCCTGCTTCCATTTTGAATTTTTCTATCAGTTCTTCGGTCGTCCACTTTTTCAGCGCCACCTTACCTGCTTCCAGCTGAAAGCCTCCTCTGAGGCATTGGTACTGGCGCGAGCGCAAAGAGGTTGATGGAATGGGGGAGGGAGCTACTATTACTATTTCTCTCTCGGACTGTACCCTTAGTTATTAGGAAAATGATACAAAATTGTACTTCATTGTCTTTTAAGTACCTTTGTTACAGAGCCATCCCGTCGCATAGGCGGTATAGGCGAATGCTAGGGGCGTAACTTTCACTTTTTTTATCTTTCCTTTTTTTTAACTAACACTATTTTCTCTATGTCATGACAAGTTGACAATTTAGATCACAGGGTGCCGCCAAGCCTCGCGCCCTCGAATCTTTTATGACAACATTTGAACTCTCATCATTGATAACAGTCATTGGACCGCATTGAATAAGTTGTGTTGTTGTTGCCTCAAATAAACTTGAATTTCAACTTGAACTTGAAATAGTGCCCATTTATTTTTCATAAATATAATAATATTACATATCACATGTTTATTTTTCATAAACATAATAACATACATTAATTTGCTCATGTCATCTTGAGATCACATCTTGTTATAGAAGAGCTAGAAACATTGGACATGGGCTGATATTATGGGAAATATTCAAGCTATTGAAGGAAATTCAAAGAAACTGTTATGAAATAACGTTCTCTGTGTTCCCATTCATCCTCACAAGAAGGATACAATCCAAAATCTTCAAGATCGGCCTGAAAGACAGGATCAATCAGATTATAACACATACACACATCTCTCCTAACAGCCTGCCGGATTATAACACATCCAAACACTCAAAATTTTTAATTTTCACTTTTTTTTTCTATGTCATGACACGTTGGCATTTTAGATCACAGGGTGCCGTCAAGCCTTGCGCTGTCGAATATCTTATGACAACATTTGGACGAATAAGTAGCCTCTCTTTTCCGTACGATCGGTCTAGACCTGGCTGTAACTTCAAAAATATGTCTACAATACAACATGTACCTATTTTAAATGACAAAACAAAGACAACTGACAACAGAGACACATTTTCGTTTGTTATTTACCGGTATTGTTTTGTAGGGGCCCCTATGAACGGAATATGTTGCATGCGCCTCTGAATTCATATATTTACAGTATATCATGTCAAATAGACCAAAGTCCTCTGGTACCCAGGTAAAAAAGGAGAGAAGAGAAGAGGAGAACGGGGAAAAAGAGAGGTAATGTGATGAAAGAATAGTTTATCTATTGCATAGTACTGTAGTTACCGCTGAAGCAGTGTTACTAGCTTACTTTGGAAGATAGTAAGGTTCGCTAATTTAATAAATAGCTAGAGTTAACGTCAGTTACTCCCACCTTAAATTCATTAGGGAAAGTTGGAAAGACAATTCAGGTGTTTGGGGAATAACCTTCAACAACATTTTGAGAAATAAACCTTTTCTTTTAAGTGTGTTGCACGAGCCATCCACTGTCTCCCTCAAGAAACCAGACATACATTTTTATTGACATCTTAGTCTAGTTAGCCAACGTTAGCCCTGCTTGTAACAGTCAGTTAAAATGCTTTTCCCTTTCCATCCCCTTTTGTAATGAATAGTTTTAAGCCTTTGCATTTTCATTACTGATTAGTCTTATATGTATAGCAAACAGCATGCATCATGCGAGAGAAGTGCTCATTGAATACATGTTTTGTGCATGAATGCTAGGTTTAACTATAATTGCACTTAAAGCACCTTCAATAACCCTTTTTGCTAAGATGGTGCTATATGGAACCTCTATGGTTTCATATGGCACCCATAATAAGCGTTTTTTTAACAACAGTGTACTCCTGTTGTTTGTATTCAGAATGTTATAGGCTCTGATGTGGCTTAGCAGTTTCTGTGTGAGTGTATGAACACAATGACTGGTGGTGGAATTGGCTGTGATGCAAGGGGCACCAGATAAAATCTTGCCAAGGGGACCAAACTTGTCAGGGCCAGGGCCAGGGCCAGAATTAATCCAGAAATGGAAGCAGCAGTTGTGCTTAGATATGAAAAAAAGGAGGGGGGGGGGTCTGTCCAGTTGATTGGTGTTCACACTGCTATGCCAGGTATTGTAGTAATAGTCTCCTCGTCATAGTCCAGTTATATTTTTTATTTCGTAGTCCACTGATAAGTACAAAGTCTTGTGTCCATCAGTTTGTCAAAAAAAAAGAAAAAGATTTTGCTGTGTTATTTGACACGCGCACACTGCGGTGGTTTATTAGGTAATTCTGAGAATTTAAAAAGTGCGTCTCCATGTCAATACGTCGTCCTGCTCCTGGTAACTATAGAATGTCCAGGATCAAACATTGGTCAGAGTTGTTCACAACTTTGCCGAAAGCACACGCTTTTACGCTGCTCTCCAGATAGCAAAACCTTGCGACTTTCTCCGAGACTTCGGATCTGAATTTGAACATCTTCGACTTCTCTCCTCTATACCTACAGTTTTTAAAAATCCATTCGACTACTCAGATTTTCGCCTTGAGTGCCAACGTTGGCCTGCTTAGGCCTTTCGGCTACCAATACAATTCATCGGTCACGTCGTTTTTCTGTTTAAGCAGCCTTGAGGATTAGCATTATTTACTGACGGAATCTCTACAGATTTCGGAAAATCCAGACAACTGTTCATTTCTTCACATTTAGACCAATAATTGTTCAGTTGGCTGCTGTTAAAATTAATCGGACTGATTGTCAGACCTGTATTTTAGCGCCTACTTTATCAAAAGAGTAATTTAAAAAATCGTTTTAGTTTAAGAATCTACACGGGAGACCTTTGGTAAGTAGAACCAATTTACATTTTCACTCGCTGTGTTTGGTGGTATTAATCTGAGCTTTTTTCTAGAGTTTCCTGTATCAGTGCACGCCGGTTCTGATCCGTTTGACAAAATATTCAGTAAGTAAACGTATTATTATTATTATTATTATATTTTCTTATCTTGATCTTGCTTCCGTGATGGAACTAATTTGAAAAATGCATTTGTCAGGTTCTAACGCAAAACGTCATCACATAATTAAATGTCACACAACCTTTTACGGCTCTTTTTAACTTTAACGTCATATTATCGCGAGAGTTCGTGTGTGTTTGTGTGTGTTTATCCATCCATTCATTCATTCAGTCGTGTACAACTGGAGTATCAAAAATATCAATATATAGCAATTTTTTTAATTAGTCGAATGCACTGTATTTAGATTAATATGTTGTAATTCGTATCCATAATATGTAAGCCTACAGTAGTTTTGTTTCATCTGATGTCTCCAATCTCAGTTCTCTCTCTTTTTTTGCAGAACGTCGGAGGTATGGCTTCTGAGGGCTTGAAGAGAAATGCCTCGTGGGAAAAGACCCAATTCAATGAGCAGGTAAGTCTGTGTGAAAATTCAATGACTTTGCCTTTGTCAAATGTAAATTATTCCCTGCACTGACCGCAATGGATCCCTCTGTATTACAGCGTAATCTGCTCAAACAGTTTCTGGTCCAGAGAGAGAGGGTCCTGCCACCACATATCACAACCACTCCCATGAAGGAATGGAGCATCTTCTGTGGGAGAACAGCCTTCACTGAGAAGTAAGCGTGAGGCTATCAGTAGTAAAATGTCTCAGCAATGCTCTGATTTTTTCTTTCATAGAATATTACCAGTTTCCTAACAAGACATACCTTTTCAGAGTAACCTACTGCTGAATTCCGGGTAGCTTGCTTTGTAGTAGTCTTGACTGTCATAGTTATAGGATGTAGTCATAGACTCTCTTGTTAAACAAGTCATTCAAATGCCTTATTTTATTTTTTTAAGATTTCGAGACTTCGTTGGAAAAAGGATGGTCTATCTCAATGAACTGGTGAGTAATTGTGGAAATATATCATGCTGCTGCACGTCTACAAGTATTTTGTTTGCTCAGATGCTGTATTAAATGAGTAAATTAGCATGTCTTTATAAAAGAAGTAAGAAAAGAGTACCTGCGTGACTTTGCCTCATTAGGCGACATTTTACTGGAACACTCTGTTTAACCTGCAGATGTGGCTTGTTAAAAGCCGATGCAAGCCAGGAGCAGTTGAGGAAGAAGTGCTTCGTGAGGTCCGCATGGAACTAAGCCTCTCTCAGCAATTCGCTTTGAAGGTAATATGGCCGTAAACCACAGCTACTTTTTATGTTGATGCAATTGGATGATGCATCAGGTGACAGCAAACATTTGGCTGATTTGTACTCGGAAAACATTCTGAAAACACAATCTCTCTCCCGTGTAAAGATGACCTTGAAGAGGCTGGAGGCCTTGATTGAGAGATTCAGAGCAGCCCTGGACTCACTTGTCAGCAAAATCCTCATGCCAATTTTATTTGGGTCTCAGGAAGAGGTAGGTGCTTTTTTAGATGCGTTTGCTTGTTTTCAACATTTTCAAGCCCAGTATTATAATCACTTTCTCTCCCTGTGTTTCTCTCTCTCTTTCTCCCATTCCTTGCTTTCTCTTTCTCTCCCTCTTACACTTGAAGAGCTCACCAAGAACACAGAGTGCCAATAGACCACGCTCAGCACCCCCTCCACGAGTCTCTCCCAAATCAGCAGAAGCCTCCATAATATTACGGAGCTGCAGCAGAATGATCAAGTGCCTACTAGATGATCCAGTTCAGCAGTTGACAGTTATGGCACCTCTGATCAATCGCAACTCGCTGATGAAGGCCGGGACGTGTTCTGGAGAGAACAATGGTGCTATGAAGGACCTTTTTAACCTGACTACCTTTAGCCGCACAGTAATGGAGGTGTCAAGGAGCGACTTGAGTCAGCTGGAAGATCCCTTCTCGAACGCCGAGAAACTCATATCAGCAATTATCGAGAAGGTGAGAAGAAAGATCTTGAACCACCTCTGTAAATGCAATGGATTATCCCCCACCGGCAAACTCCTGGAAATGTTCTTGAATTCCGAAGCCGAAGCTAAAGACGTCATAAATGCAGTCTTCCTGAAGATTGCCGAGGTGCCCAGGACTGACGCCCAAAACGATCCACCCATGGGAAGGTACTTGGATCAGTGTATTGTTATTAGTGCCTTAAATGACATGGAATTCAGGCTGAAAAGGCTTGCATCCAAAAGCACGTGGATCCCAAAGCAGATCGCAGTGTGTGAAAACACCATTGCAAATATAATTGATCGGGTCCTGTTCCTGTCAAAAGACGACTCCAACACAAGCAGTGATTCTCCACTTGTGTGGTCCATTGTGGGTGAGACCAAGACATTGTTAAAGCAGTTCCCCTGGATTCAAGTGACTGGAGTGGAGGACTCTGCTAATGTTTTGAAGGACCTGTCGACTGCCTCTGTAGTTGCCGGATGTGTAGTGAGGAAACTGGACGGCTTGGTAGGATCATGGAGTGGACTTGAACAAGCAGAAGTCGGGACCCGGTCAAAAATCATAGTCCACCATGTTGCTCGTCTTGTGGCAAAAGACGTTGCCCATTGCCTGTCAGACAAGTCCTTGGGATATGACTATGAAATTACACAAAACATAATCGCGTCCACTCGATTTCCTGCCAAGTATACCATAAAAAGTGAACTGGTGGACGACTTGGTGACCAGACTGCTTTTGAAGCTTCATCCTCTCAACAAAAGAGGCACTCGGGAGTTGCCAAAACAAGACCTTTTGGCATTGTGTGTCAGAGTCTCCGCAATGACACACGGAGTTTTGTCCAAAATTCCTGACATCGAGGTGAGTGAAGAGGCTGCATTACCAACTTCGACCATTTACAGAGCCACCTTAAATCTTCAGAGTGCCATAATTAAAAACTTTGGCACAAGCATCCAGGTAAAAAAACTGGTAGCGGCCAAGGACCCTCACGTTCTCGCTACCCTCCCAAGCGTTGTGATCAACGAAATACTTAAGTTACATGAGTGTCCTTCAGATGATGGGTGCTTCCCAGAGTCGGCTAAGAAAATGGAGGAGGAGAAGCTGGAGGGTTTGTTCTCCACACCATTGCCAGATTCCATGAAAATGGACATGTACAGCGAGTTTGGCCCTTGGATACGGTCTCTTAGCACGTTCAGGAGGGCATATCGTCTTAACCCAGAGCCTGAGTTGGACGTCGTCTTGCAAAAGGTCGCTGAGCGTGGTAATCACAAAAGCGATGCCGTATGGATTCCCTTTGGGATATTAAAAAATGAAGACGACAGTGATGTGCTTAATGGAGAAACTGAGAACCCATTAGCTATGGACTGCAGCCCCTCAGCTGTCCTGAGACAATTTCCAAGAGCTGGAATCTTTGGAGAGGTGGAGAAAGAGCAGGCTGTGCTGACTTCCAGTCCTGGGCACAGTGTTTCGAACAGCAGACATGAGACGGCTGCTTTAAACCTCCCAATAAAGGTCCAGAACGACTCAGCGAACGTGTCAGACAGTGATGCGATCAAAAACTGCATTGTCCCTCTTGATGTCGTGCTGACGGTCCTACGTATAGCTTTGCGTTTTGATCTCACCAACGCAAACATTGAGCCCTCATCTCGAGAAGACAGTTTCGTCAAACACTTGTGCGTTTTGCTGCAGGAGGGACTAACAAAATATCAGAAGAACAGAGTGTTCCTCCGTAACCTGGATAAGGTGCTGTCAGACCCAGAGAGCATGAGAGACTACGCCTGCCGTGTAAAGTTCTCTTTAAACGACGAACTGAAGACCATACCTCGCTTGGATAAATTTGAGGGACCCTTCTTGAGATATAATTTGTACAACGACATGTCTGAAAATCTGGAATTGTTTAACATATTGAGCAAACATATGGTGGATCATTTGAAACCGGTGGTCAGCTTCTCTGAGGACACTAAGGATGGGGACTGTACCCCATTCAGTGTGAACATTCCGGCAGTCAGAGTGAAGAGTACCAGCCAATCACAGAGACCAAAGACTAGCCTGGAAGTACTGACCAGGAAGGAGAAAGAAGAGGACCGAGCAGAACTCTACAAACCTTTGACAGAACAGGAAAAAGAACAACTGGTGAGACAAACGCGTAGTCAATTGCTTTTGACTGGTGGCATTCCCAGTCAACCTGTACATGTCCTTAGGACATCACTGTGGTACCTAAGTAATGTAACTTTGTCAGTGTTTTTATTATATGTCGTTCTATCATATTGTTAGTGTTAGAGTGTTATATTACACTGTATTGTGTAAATTATTCAGAAAAGAATACAACCCAACATTTATCAAAATGATTCTCATTGCACACTCAGAGGCAACATTTTTCATGGATATATTGCAACTTACTGTCAATGTTCATCTGCTTTTGTATGTTTAACAGATGAGAGACAGAGATGCTGAGCAACGTGGTAAGTTTTCAAATTTGACTTTTTGTATGTGAGAATATTTGGAATCTCTCAGAGTTTCTAAGTCATATCTTAGTCCAACTGTTGTTCACTCATATATTCTGCTATCTTGTCATTACCCTCCAGTGTGCTTGATTAGATGAAGCTGTCACTCATTCTAAAATGACTTCCTGTTTTTCCCCAGCTCTGAAAAAGAAAAGAAGATGGTGGGAGATTTTTTTCTGCTGCTGTAGACGAGCGAAAAGATCAAGAACACCCGAAACATCTACCAGCATCTTTTGAGACTCCACACTACCAGCTTCACTCTTCAAAATTCATTGGTTTCTATTATATATAGCATAATCATTTATACACTATATATTTATTTCCATACATTTACATATATTTGTATGATCTGCATTTCTTGCAGTCCTTTGACCATTAAGTAGAACTTCATTCAACAGTGTTCAGTTGTCTTAATATTGCAACTTATTTATTTTGTTGTGGGCATGTGAAACCATTTCAGACTTTAATTAGTGTTGTTGTGCTCCAAATAAACTTGAATTTGAACTTGAACTTGAAATAGTGCCCATTTATTTTTCATAAATATAATAATATTACATATCACATGTTTATTTTTCATAAACATAATAACATACATTAATTTGCTCATGTCATCTTGAGATCACATCATGTTATAGAAGAGCGTGAAACATTGGACATGGGCTGATATTATGGGAAATATTCAAAGCTATTGAAGGAAATTCAAAGAAACTGTTATGAAATAACGTTCTTTGTGTTCCCATTCATCCTCACAAGAAGGATACAATCCAAAATCTTCAAGATCGGTCTGAAAGACAGGATCAATCAGATTATTACACATCCACACATCTCTCCTAACAGCCTGCCGGGTTATAACACATCCACACATCCAAAATTTTTAACTTTTCACCTTTTTTTTCTATGTCATGACACGTTGACATTTTAGATCACAGGGTGCCGCAAAGCCTCGCGCTCTCGAATCTTTTATGACAACATCTGAACGAATAAGTCGCCTCTCTTTTCCGTACGATCGGTCTAGACCTGGCAATAACTTCAATAATATGTCTATAATACAACATGTACCTATTTTAAATGACAAAACAAAGACAATTGACAACAGAGACACATTTTCGTTTGTTATTGACCAGTATGTATATTTCTCGCCATTGTTCTGGCATCCACCTTCGCGTAGGGCCCCTATGAGCTGAATATGTTGTACCCCCTTTTTTGCGCCTCTGGCCTTAAGTATGCTCTCCGCGAATGTAATTACCTCATGTTCTGAATATTTAATTGGCTTCGTGTAATTTTATGAAGCCAGTTAAATGATGTTGTGCACATTTAGAACAACACCGTGAATGAAATTCACGTATGTGCTTTTGTATTTCATCCGGCTATACCCTACCTCCGGCTTTAAAACATAAATTTTCTTAAGCCAATTAAATTATACTGTGGAGACATAGAACATAATTCTACAACAGTACACTGTATAAAATGCACGAATGATATAACCTCCTGCTCTTCTCCAGTTCTTGTTATCAATAAATTAATTTTGTTAAGACAGTTAAATTATGATCTGCTCGTATCGATATGCTCTGGAATAATACACAAAAGAAAATGCATCAATGTGGTTACTTCGCGCTCATTTCGAGTTCTTTTTTCAAGGCGAGTACCGTGACTCGTACAAGAGCTGCGCTTGGACGACAGCCTTTTCCAGCAATATTTTGGGTTTACCAAAGTGCAGTTTGATGACCGGGACTACCAGAGGAGACACTCATATGCGCAAATGTCTCGGGCCAGCGGAACGTCTCGCTATTTCCCTTCGGTGAGTATAGTTTGTTAAGTATGAATTACAGCATGACATGTTTTTTTTGTTTTGTTTTTTTTAAAACATCAATCCGGTACACATGATACATAGGCCTACATTTATGATCGTGCAAGTTCATCATTTACTCCTACATAGCATCCACATTTGAACATTTTGTAGAAACAACATTCCAGCTCGCACCGCTTAGCCAAAGGCAAACTTTTAAGCATGGAAATGACAGATTTAAAAACTCATCCTCATCTAGAGGGGCTGATTTTACCTTTATTTTATTTTATCTGTTTTAATTTTAATCCTATTTCCTATTTATCTTATTATATTCTACTTTTTACTCTATGTTGTGTTTGGCGTGTGCTGACGGTGTTGTTGCGACACTTGAATTTCCCTCGGGATTAATAAGGTATTTCGTATTCTTATTCATAATGAGGTGGCAGTCCCTCTACAGCAGAAAGCATCCTCTCTTCAAATGAGGTCAACCGCTCCTTCCTCACTCTCCTCCGCGGAGGACCAGAGTGGGTGCTGGAGGGACTTGGGATCTGACCTGGGGGTCGGGGGACCGGTTGGGTTTGTGAGGCAAGTGGGGAATCACCCTCCACCGCCTCACTCTCCCTTGCCTGACCGACCAGTTCACCCTGGCTCTCCTGGGGGTCTGAGGCTCCACCCTCATTGACAGGTAGAGGGCTCTCCACGGGGCCGCCCTCCCTGACTCCTGTGCGGAGCTGGCTGAAGTTCCCTTACGTCTCTCTGCACTCCACAAAGGGCGCCAGGAAACCCATGACCGTGAAAAAATTTCCACGGCCTGTGATCAGCCAGGCCCGCACCACTCCTCCACCCATCCGTGTCTTTGTTTTTCTCTTTTTTATACGTGTCCCGGGTGTCTCTCCTTTTTTTTTTTTTTTTTTTTTGCAAATTTCATCGATGGGAAAGCAAGCACGCACATGAGAGAAGCAAGTAACAATATGTAACCTGCACCCGAGTTTGTCACAGTAAACTGTGTGATGCCATAATACAATGCGAGTTCATATGGCTACAGCATAACTACAGGCAAAAGTCTTGACGTCTCATGAGTCATCACTATATTCCGGGCTGAAAAAAAGATAATCATGTTTTTTTGTTGTTGTTGTTGTAAACTCAAACAGCATATAACGGGGGAAATTTCCCTTGAGTGTGTGAGTGCCTCACACTAATGTCTCTGGGTACACACACCCCACAAGAATGCAGTTCCTGCAGCCTGCTTTGCGAATCATCAGCCTCAAAGCATAGGCTACATATAAAACGCATACACACACACACACACACACACACTGAGGGAAAACTTTTATTTTTAACCTTCAAACAAACCAAAGTGGATACAACAGCTATTTTATTCAGGCATGCAAAAAATAAACTGCAGTGGGCCTGTCAATGATAGCCAAGCCAACGTTATAGCAACCATTCGCAGTTCAAAACGATAAGGACAATAATAAACCCACCGGGAGCACTCACAATCTCCGCAACCTTCTCCTCAGCCTCATTTTCCTTAAATTGTCCTTATATTTGGACAACGACGTGCCGAACAACACGGGAAAACCTGATACGGCAGTTATCAACTTCTCCTCCATTATCGAATTTGGAATATGCCGGGCTGTAAAGGAAATTGCGTGAGGTGGCGATAGGCAGCATACACTTTGCTAGTAAGCCCATCGAGAAGGGTCTATCAGCAGTCTCGCAAACCAAATGACACCCCCACTTCAGCACACAACACCGTGAGCAGGACACATGATATGCGTAACCCTAACCAGAGATGGCAAAAGTAAAAGTAGAACTACCTTTGCTTAAAAGAAAAAAACAAATTCCTCCAGATATCGTTAATAAATCCCTCCTGAAAAATACTTGTTGTGAGTTTAACTCTACTTAGGGTATTTTTTAACAGAAGTACTTCTACTTTTACTTTTGCCATCTCTGACCCTAACCACAACTCTAACTGTGCGTTCGCACTCGAAGCGGCAAGAGCGTTAAAGCGACCAGAAGTTATTCATTTTCTGTGTAAGCCAGTGTCTCTCGGTCGCAAAGAGCGGTTGGGCTTCTGAGTGAAATGTATAGAGGCAAGACCAACAGCCTCTACCTGCATTTTCTCCGTCCTGTACTGTTGGACATATGAGACAAGTGCTTTCAGTTAGAGACCGCGGACAGTCTTGCAGGTTTTCGGGACCTCAACCCGCTGTACATGTCAATAATGAGAGGTATCATCACCAGATCACTTGAGACTCAGTGGGGAGATGTTGCCTCAGCACGTTTTTCTCCTTACCTGACCATTCGTGCATTTTGGCTGGAGGTGGAATCTTTTCAATATGCCGGAGGGAACCACTGCTTTCAAGATTTAGCACTTTGTGCAATTAAATCGCTCGTTCTCCCCATATGCAACGCTCCCGTTAAAAGAGGATTTTCTCAAGTGCTTAAGGATGACACCAGAAATCGAATGGGATCGGCTACATTCCGTCCTCTCTGACAGCTGGAGGTTGGACTCAACCATGTCCTGGACAGCTCAGCCAGACTGTACACAGCTCTAAAAAGTTACGTTCAGATGTTCAGCTGTTCAGCTGTGTTTTTCAGCAGCCTGTTCAAGTTACAACCAATAGCTTGTTCTGCATTTAAAAGTAAGACCTTGCGCACACACCTGTCTGTCTGGAGTAAAACCTAATATTTATAATGGTTAAATATAATAATTATTTATTAATCATTGTGTATGCAAATAATTATCTTAAAAATAATTTAAATCTACACTGTAAGAGTGCGTTGTGTGTGTTTTGTGTGTGTGTGTGTGTGTGTATGTGTTTGTGCTTGTGCAAAGAGGAGCATAGACGTGAACGGATTAAATTGTCATTCTTAGGCTGCTTTCTTATGACAAGCGGTAGTTGACTGTGTTTGTTTTGTTCAGTTCTCTCTCTGAGCTGCCGATTTCCGAGGAGTAACGAGAAGCGCATCATATGAAAGGGAACACTGCAGTCCAGAAGGTGGCGGTGACGCACCTAAAAACCGTTCTTCAACCACCAGTAAAGAACAGAAGAAGAGCGATTCTCTCTACTTTGAGGCAGCTCAGCTCTAGAGCTGAGCAAAACTACAAATAAATAAGGTTTACCATGTGAAAGCAGTCTTACGTTGTCGGGATTTTTGCTGTGGTGGTTGGCCACTGCTGTTGTTTGTTGCTATAGGATTTTTTTTATGTATGCTTCAGCTGCCGGTGTGCATTGCTTTTAAGTATGGTACAGTAAGTGATCGCGGCAGTTAAAACACTGAACTAAATACTGATCAAATATTTTGGGCGGTTTTGAACAGTTTTTGTCCTGAAAACCATCAGCTGCATCTGCCAACACTGTTCAGATGGGCTATGCGAAGGCAGAGAACAGGTTTTAAGAGTTGTGTGGTCCTCGCCTGAGCTTCACTGCCATCCATAACTGTGCAGTATTCATCTGCTAGGTGAGCGTGGTTATTTCTGTGTATGGTGTAATATGCTGTGTATTGGGTGTAGCAGCTTCAAACCTGAGTATTTGAGGATTGTAATGATAATAGAGGAAATTTAATCCGACTGCTAAATCGCCGCCTTTTAAGCAGACTCATTTAAGCGGGTTTTTGAACTATCCCATTGTTTTAGCACGCCATGCGGGTTATGTCACATGCTTAAGCTAACTAATAAATACATTTTGTTAGAAGCTGTACGTTGAGAAAATGTGAAAGTATCTTACGGAAATTTGACTTGAGTTGATTACTCAAAGCGTATTGCTATGTGTTGCTTTATGCGACGTGTTACCGAAGAATTCTAGTAGCAGAGTAATTATTCGGATGAGCTATGCGAAGGCAGAAAGCAGGTCTTAAGAGTTGTGCGGTCCTTGCCTGAGCTTCACTGTTGTATCTTTAAAAGAACGGAAGGTCCTCACCATCCGATATAGTTTGGAAACTTTACTGAACTTCGAGAATGCAGCATAAACACACTAACAACTACTACTGGTCTAACTCTAAAATCTCTCTCTTCTTCTATAGCACCTGCACTTTGCCCTACACAGCGCTGGAGAGCCCTCTGCTGGAAGCGCTGGTAAACAACAGGTATCAAACAAGGTAAGGAACTGTATTATTCTGCATAACAGATTCTAATAGCTAACATACCACATTCACTACCATCCATAACTATGCAGTATTCTCCTGCAAGATGGACTGTCTGTCTCTGGTAGTCCTGGACACTTGGACACGCTGCAGAGAGGAGCAGACGGAATTGTACTGGTCACCCCACTGGGACAACTTGAGTATTAAAAAAATTACACATAAAGCTCTATACAGTTTTTGGAGGGCACACCCCCTTTTTTCCCCCCTAAAAATTTTTGCTTTTAAACTAAAGTGTGGTGATAAGAACACCCACAGTTTGGTGAAAGAACAGTTTTCTTCAGAGAGACTATGATGGTAAAAATTTGGTAGAAAGGGCTAACGGTGTGTGTCCAGTGGAGCAAAGCGAATTTGCTACAGCCCACTGGAGACAGGCTCTGACCAGAACCATCAATGGTTCTTTGCTCCGGAAGCGTGTCTTTCAAATGCACTCCGTTTGGTTGTCCATAGATGTAGACCGTTTACCATGATGAAAGGTTGCTACGTTACAAGAAACAATCCCATTGGCTGCCACCTGGCCAATCTGCGCCTTATTTGAATAAAGTTAAAGATATATCCAGGCTGTGTCCAAAACCGCATACTATATCCTGCACACCAAAAGTTTCACTGACGTATGTGCTGCAGGAGTATGCACTATAAGATTATAGACAGAAAGAACGCTAGAATTTGGACACATGAATCAGGTAATCAAATCACGCCTTAGTTTTTGCGCGTGAGCTTTATAATCGCGGTTTAATGATGACTTCCTGTAAACAAAGACACAGCGGTCCATTTAAGTCTATCACACAAATGCATGTAAGACCTGTGTTAGCAGCCACTCTGTTGATTTGCTTCACTGATGTCAGATTGCGCAGACTTTGACGCAAAATTGGGGCGGGCTCTGGTATTCTGTGGGGAACGTTTATGTCTTAAATGTATTTCACATAATTAGTGTTATTCCCTAAGAAATACGTGTAACCCAAGTAAGTCGTAATGACAATGTGATGACGAGAATTTGAACTGTAATGCAATACACTTCTTTGTTACAGACTAAAGGAACAGGATTACAGCAACAGGTTACTCTGAGACACTGGATACAGGTAATGTAATGCACTTATGAAAGTTCACACAAGTGGTTCAACTTTGACTCGTCTCTTGGTTTTGTGCATTTAAGGCTAAGTTGTGCCGACGATTGAATTAATATAACGATTATATATACATGGTCAAAGTTTATTAGCTACTATCTAAGTCTGGTTTTCGAAACAACCAGTGCCTGTCCAGCCCCTGACCTCACTGTAGTGATCTAACTGAATAGTTAAGTTTGGCTGTTGATATACGAGTGCACTTAACCTGTACTGAGACGCTATGCATAATGCGACCAATGGCAAACACGAACCACAGAGGTGTAAAGAACAGTAAATGTGTGTGAAGGAATTTGTCCTTGATTCCAGAAATGTATCTGTAACTGAAGAGGACTGGTCAGAACAACTTTCTGTGTCGTATCTCTTTAAAATGTCAGCACTTCAGAACACTTGGGTGTTTTTTGTTGTTGTTGTTGTTGTTGTTTTGTTTAAGGTTTGGGGTTTGTTTTACATTTTAGAGTATGTTTTCTCCCTCCCAGGCCTCACATGTGGAATATTCTCAGATGCACACTCACTCTCCAGCAGATAAATGGATGATTAGTAAGGAGTTCCTTTGTTCCATTTGTCCCAGAAGATGGTTGTAACAGGACAATTCTGTCATTTCCACTGAGGAGACCGTCAGTCTAGTTGCCTCTTCTTTTCTGGACAACTCTGACCAGGAATACCTGACTACTCCTACAGACATACCTTCTCAGAAAAAACTTGGTTCATTTGGAAGGAGTGGATCAAATGGAAGAGAATCAACGGAGAGATAAGACTCAGTAGGACAGGCTGTGGGGAAAAGACATGCAACGAGAAGGCAACGGGCCACGTGATTCAGAGAACTTGCGAAAAGAGGAGAAAGAGTTGTTCCAGGTGTTGGAGAAAGCAGCAGTGTAAGAAAGGATACAGAAGGAGGACAGGCAGCAGTACCTGTGAAGGGAAGAGAAGCTACCACTGGAAGAGCCAGCAGAGCTTGGCCCTGACACATCAGTGATTATTTGAAGAATTTAAGACAAAACACAAGTCTACAGACTCACTAATAAGCATAAAGATGGCAACTGACTCTAAAGATGATTTGCATCAAACAGATCAAAGTGTGAAAATGGAGGTGGATCAAACTGAAGAGCCCATAACAAATGAGGTGAACCCAGGTGATCGGAGAATTTTTTCTGTAGCTTTTTATTAATTAACATTAACGTTATCCACGAGCAGTCAGTATTGACTAGCAGCTATGTACAGTGCGCTAACCTCGACAACCCAGCTGTATTCAAACGTTAGCTTAGCTATCCTTACTAGCTAGGCTCCAGACATGCTTGCTAATAACTTATTATCAGTGATTGACAGCATTGTGTTAAGAACATAGATAGACTAACTTATCAGAGCTAACTTGAATGCATCAGTTTTGAACAAGTTTGAGCTGAGGTGTTCATGATATTAACCATTCGTAAACTCCGGACTGATTCGAACAGCTGTCTTCTATGTGCTAGCGACTGTCCTTCCTCCTGAGCATGATCATCTTTTGGGTGTGCGCGGAGAGGAGGGGCTATTCACAGACGGGTCCGTCGTTATAATGTGATTGTGAGGGAGAGAGACAGGGCTGAGTGAATCAATGCAATGCAGGCAGCTCTACAATGAAATAAGATTTTACCCATTTTAAATAGTAAAAAAAAAAAAAAAGGTAAAAAAGTTGAAAAACAATAAGTGGTGGTCAATGTAGATATTGTGGCCACAAATAAATCAATATGTGGGAAACACTGTCTAATGTAAACAAAGTCTCTTTTTTCAGAAACATTATTTTTAATATTGTTCTGTTGTGCAGTGATTTCACATGTTGAATACTTTGTTGTTAATGTTATTTTTTATTTTTCTGCAGCTAAAGAGGCTTACAAACTGGAGAACGTGGTTTTGGGGCCTTCGGCAGAAAAGGTGTCAGTCAGTGCAGCAAATTTCATTTCAAAATATTTTACTAAAATGGTCTCAAATATTCAACCATAGAGCCAGGAGAACATCTGAGATTGCATCTGTTTGATTTTAAAGCCCGATCGTTCCTCCTTCTGTGTTCCTCCCATAGCAGATACAGCCTGTACCATCGCAGACCTCCTCAGCTTCATTTCCAGTGTTTTTCCTCACTGTGAAAGTCAAGGATGAACCTGCGGATGAGGAGTTGGAGCAGCCCATGGCTCCTCAGGCCTTGGCAAGTAGTGAACAGGTTAAACCAGAAACCCCTGAGGTGAGTCATCTTCTGATCCTCAAAGGATTCTCAACTTTCCCTAAACTCTTTATTTGCAAGCACAGGTAACTAACCTGTGCTTGCAAATAAAGAGTTTAGGGAAAGTTGAGAATCCTTTGAGAATCTCTGTGCCACACACTGATTCTTGAGACATGGGACAAAACATGTCCAGCAATTGTAACTGCTATCAGGTTTAATAATTAACATATGTTTAATTGTAAATGTTATGAAGGATTAGTAATAGAATGTATTTAACACAGTTGTCATCCTCAATTTTATTTAGTCATTGTTATATCAAATTTATGGCACCTAATGACTTCTCACTACAGCTAAAAGAGTGTGTCTACAGAGAAGGGTTCAATCAATCATAAGTAATAAAATGTATTTAAGTGTTTTAAAATGATTAAAAAGAGACTTTTGCATCAGATGCGTGTGTTTTTTTATAAGGTTTCACAATTGTGTCCCCACTTTGTTGTCAACACCGTTTTGTCAACATTCATTAAAATGTAATACAATTAGGCAATATCATGGACAGCTGTCACTGTGAAGGACCCCTTGCCACATTTGACCTCTGCAGAATACATCAGTGTCAGACAGGTTCTGGTAAGTTTTATAGTTATTTTAATATTTTAAATCTTAATGTTAGTATCTCCTGTGTCACAACTATGATATGTCCACACTGTCTTCAGATTTCTGAGGAAATTATTAGATAACTTCATTCTCATGAAGTGGGTTCTGTTAGCAGCAAGCATCAACAGAAAAAAAACAGAAGGGCTACTACATAAACTCAGATTTTCTGTCTGACAGTGTTGACAGTCAATTTGGTTTGTTTAATTATATTAAATATAGTAATACTGTTAAGTATTTCTAATAATGTAGACATACTAAGTTCGACATGACAGCATATATTGCCTTTATGGACCACTAGTTATTCACTCCAGCACTATGAGGGGTAGGGTTAGGCTGGAGTAAGGGGTTTAGGATCAGGGATTAGAAACGGTTCAAAGAACAAAAACGAAAACCGGAAACGATCAAAATCTTGGGATGAATGTAATCGAAAACAGGAGCAAAAACAGTTTCAGCTGTTCTGAAGTGAACACACTATTTTAAATTTTAGATAACCGGTAAATAATGTTATTTATCGTTCTTATAGACGGGTTTCTTGTTTACAAACATTACTCTGTGCGCACATTCAGTGGGCAAAACCGCTTTGGTAGCCGGTCACAAGATTGTAGTCAGCCATTTTAATCAACATAGATTTCGCATTGTTTGTAAATTCTTGTTGACTCAATAGTAAAATTCCATTTCAGAGTTGGATCTGTTTGTTTGTGTTTCATCTGCATATTAATATAACATTATGTAAAATGTTGGCTAACAATAGACTGGTATTCAAATAAATGTTTAGCTAGCCGAGCTAGGAGCTAGCCGAATCCCAAAAACCTTTATGGCTTGCTGACATGTCCTATGAATTTCGCTCAATCTACGTGGTTTTGTTGGGTGTTGAGCCTGTCTGTCCTTTCCTTATTTGACAATATCAGGAGCATGGTGGTAACATTAGTGTCACTAAGCTAACTAAGTCACGGTAAAAATGTTTATGATCTGCCACATTTGAATTTGACAGCTACTGTAAACATACTGTACAAGACATGAGACACGTATGACAGCTGGCTAGGCCCGGGACAGTGAGGAAATGACTGACACTGATTACATTGGGAGCCTAGGTAGCTTGGACTGTGCCAATCACATCAATAAATTAATTCTCAGTAATGGTGGGAAATTACCAGATCCCTACGCTACTCCTGACCACGAATGGATTTTTAGATATGTCCATGTAGCCAGCAATCATATGGCCCAATATTATATACACCTGTCTCATGGAGAAACCCAGTGTTCATACGAAGAAAAATCTGTGTGTATACAAATCCTGAGATGCATATAATTAAGTACTTGAGGGCAGGTGTCCTACCTACCCAACGGTTCATTGCACAGTAACTCCTTGTCATCTCTGCTTTATGCCGTGAAGAGTTCTGCTTTATGCCCCCTCTCTTGATGACGTTGCACAGAAACCCTCCCCATTAACTTTTCCTGACATTATTGGTGATAAATTTTCAAAGGAGGTTCTGTTCCGGGAACTGATTTACTTGTTCCCACGCGGGCGTTCCCCAGACCGCTTGTCGGCTAACGTTAGTCAGATTTTACGAGCCTGCCTATCTCCCTGGCCCTGCATACTACTTCGAGGTGGTAAGGTGGATTATCTGTCCAACATTACATTTGCAGGTTATGTAAATTACTGAAACAATGTGTGAAATAACATACCAAAGACACTTAGAATATATCTATGTTTGGTGTCGTGCAGCTGGCAGCAACGCATAGGTTAGGCTGTTAACGGTTAGCCTTCATATCTGATGAGCTTTGATTTAAGCTGTTAGGCTTTATGTTGTTCAGGAAAAAAAGCTTATCGGGCCACCTGCCATAAGTAAATGAACAGTAGACACAGAGTGAGGCCTACTTAATTTTATCCTTTTTGCTGGATAGCAATCGTTGAAAAACACTGTGGTGCAATTAGCCTGTGGACTGGGGGCTAACGGGTCACTTTCTTCCGACCTAACAGATGGGGCGACATCAGGAAAACCCAGCGCGAACGTTTTTCGACTACAATCCTGCAGAAAATATGTCACGCTGCATGGTAGAGGGATGCTCCGACTCAATTAAGGGCAACCACCTAGGAAATCTTTCACGTCACATCCAGAGGAGACACCCCACAGTGTATTCAGAGAAGTGCCAGGCTGCATCGTCAACTAATGCACGATCCACTGCATCGAAGAGGCCAGCCGACAGCCAAACAACACTAGACTCTTTATTGATCAAAAG
Organism: Chanos chanos; assembly: GCF_902362185.1. NCBI lineage: Eukaryota > Metazoa > Chordata > Actinopteri > Gonorynchiformes > Chanidae > Chanos > Chanos chanos. Next base: position 18,689,143 of record NC_044505.1, read on the forward strand.
ACCTCACACCGTATCTGTTCAAATGGCACCGGACGTCTTGAAAGAAGCCTGTTTAGAACTTGTAACAGTAAATGGTCGGCCTTTTTCTCTCATGGAAGATTCTGGTTTCAAGAAAATAATCTGTCCCATTATGGAGGCAATGGGAAATTCTATTGCAGTCAACCAGTCAAGTATCAGGGAGATGGTTATAGAAACCGCCAGAATTGAACGTGAAAGACTCTCAAAAGAGCTCAGCGACAAGCTTCTGATGTTAAAGATAGACACAGCAACATGCAGGGGACGCTCTGTTCTTGGAATTAATGTCCAGTATACAGATGGTCAGCGAATAGTGCTGAGAACTCTAGCAGTAAAGGAACTTACAGAGAAGCACACTGGAAGCTACATCTCATCAGTCGTCCGCAGAGTTCTGGGGCAATATAATTTAACACTGAATCAGATCTATTCAGTCACGACTGACAATGGTGCTAATATGATTAAAGCAGCGTCGTTGATGACTGGGATGCAGGGAGAGGGGATCCAAGGGGTGGAGGATGAGGATACTGACAAGGTGGGGGAGAGTGGCAGTTGTGACTTAGTGGAGGGCACAGACGACTTTGAGGTACAGTTCGACGGTCAGCTGCATGGGCTTCCAATGCTTCAAGGCGTAAGATGTTCTGCCCACGCCTTACAGTTATCAGTAATGGATGCCATGAAAGATAGAAATGTGTTTAAACTCACAGCAAAAGCCAGATATGTCTCTAAAAAACTTAGAACGCAAGCTGTAGGCGCTGTGCTCAAGAGAATGGGTCACAAGAGTGCTATCGTCGATTGCATAACACAATGGCATTCAACCCATGATATGCTAGAGCGACTTTGTGAACTCAGAGCTTTCTGTGAGAATATGGCCCCAAGCATCCCAGAGCTGCATCTTAGCACAGCAGAATGGGAGGAGATCGCTGTTTTAGTCGATTCGCTGAAACCCGCCAAAACAGCGACAAAACGCCTACAGTGTGACCAGTTGACAGCAGGAGATTTCTGCGGAGTGTGGCTAAAATGCGAACTCGAAACGGAGAAGGTGGAGTGCCGATTCGCCAAAACATTGTTAAGCTGTCTCCAAAGCCGTAAATCGATGCTGTTTGACAATGTAGCTTTTGTCTCTGCCGTTTTCCTTGACCCGCGTTACAAAGTCCTCCTAACTGACCACCAAACGGACATGGCTAAAGTCCACCTCTCCAGAACATGGGAGATAATCCAGTCCCTGGCTACATCCACCAAACCTAGCCCTCAAATCCCATCTTCCACATCTGAGGAAGAAGATGAAGTAGAACGTTTGCTTCAACAGATGGAGACCAGTCGCAGGACATTCTCAAGCATCTCACTGTCCAATTTGTTAGATGTGTATTCCAGAGAAGCTAGACTCAAAAGAAGCAAAAACGTCTTTACTTACTGGACCGGCATGTCTAGCGCAAGCCCTGAGCTGTACAAACTTGCCATGAATGTGCTGCCTGTGCCAGTTACCCAGGTTAGCGTAGAGCGTGCTTTTTCATGTCTCAAATTTATTCTGTCCCCTTTTCACAACAATTTAAATGAGAAAATTTTGGAGGACATCATTTTCCTTAGGCTGCATAAGCAGTTTGGTATGTAAGCCTGGTATCTGTTAGTTGTCTGTTTAAGGTGAGCTCGAGTTAAAAGAAGAGAGAGCATCTTTACATACTGGGCAGTTGTAAATGTGTTGTAAATGTGTGTCCTTGGCGCCCAATTTCTAATGGGGAAAGTTTTGTCGGAAATGCTTTTCCAAACCTTTGAATGTAAACGTGATACGATTTTTTTTTTTATTATTGTCACGAACTAATATGGGCCAGTGCATTATTGATAGCCTTTTCTTTTTATTGTAGGCTAAAGTTTGAAAGACACATGCATTGGCCATGGTTGTGTTTAAACGGTGCAGCCTGATTTAAAAATTTTGCTGACCGTCAGAAAGGGAACTTTTGTAAGGAAACAAATAAAATGTAAAACTGTAATTGATTTAATGTCATTTTATTTCATTGAAAAGTTGTAACCCAGTAGACCCATTTCCACAAAGCTGGAAAACGGCGCATTGCATTTACACCCGCACCAGTGGTGGCTGGTGAGCTTGAAACAGAGGAAGCACAGCACCCTTAAATCTATCATTGATTTACACCTGTTCACCTTGATGAACAGCAAAACTAACGGGTCGCAGAATAATTAACGCCAACAGCGTAAATAGACTAACTAAATGATTTCCATTGTCATTTTGTGATGGTATTTTTTTTTTCTTTACTGAACTGCGTAGCATTTGTTATACCCACATGTTCGTGTAATTTGTGGATAATCGTATGTTTCGCTCTCTGCCCGATGTCAGGGAATGTTAATGTCAAATGCGTTCGTCTGATTTGCAAGACTGCTGTTAAAATGCTCGCGAAACACCGTCAACTGTCTGAAGCTTGTGTGCTATAGCAAAAGCTACGGTGTAAAATTGTTTGACAAGGATGACAGAGTTATCTGAAGACATATTGGAAAGCTAATCCCTCAATGTGTTTTACATTGGGGTTGTCTTGTGTTACGAATTTCAAGTTTAAAAAATGGAAATAAAGCTATTGAAATCAATATCAATTTCTGAGAATAAATTTTAGGTTAGGAAAAAAAAGGATCATTTATCTGTATAATGCATCAGCGTTGAGTGTAATACACAGTAAATTTTAACCCACAGGCCTCAACTAGTTTGTAAGAAACAGTAACTCTATCACAAAATGGCACCGGTAATCATTTACTCCATTTACATGATTGGTGTTGATTATTCTTTGAATCATTAGTTTTATTGTTAATCAAGGCGGGTCAACGGGAATAGGTTGAAATCAATGGCACATTTAAAGGGGAGGTTTGTGCTTCCTCTGTCTCCACCTCACCAGCCACCGCTGACCTGCACCCACGACCATCGTATTAGTGCTGCTTTATGACAGCTCCAGTGGTAAATGAAAATGTAGAAGTGGGGTGGGGTGGCAACAGTAAAAGTAGGAGTTCTCTTGCTAAAAAAAAAGTACTCTAAGTAGAGTTAAAGTATCCCTCCTGAAAAATACTTAAGAGTAAAATGGTCATTCATTTACAAAAAACTCAATTTACAAAAACGGTTGTCGGTTTAACTCTGCTTAGAGTACTTTTTTTTTTTTTTTTAGTGAGAGTACTTCAACTTTTACTTTTTCCACCCCTGTTTGCATGAATATCAATTTTAGATTTGTTGCACCTCGTTTGTTTGGAATGTGGAGAGGGTAGGATTCCAGGGGAGGGGCCGTCAGGATACATGGTAGAGGTAAATCTTGTGCATTACTCATTCAGCCATGTGCAAAGCTGCAAATGTTTATTGTTTGTTTCTTTCTTTCTAATGCTTATTTATTTTATCCTATTGATTAATAAATCATTTTGTAAAGGCAATGTCATTTTAAAAAGAACACCATAAACCGCTCCTACTGTTATTAATTAGAGGAGAGTCCTCAGAGCACTGGAACGGGAACGTAAAAAAAAGCCTTTCTACGCAGAACGAACCAAAATGAAAAACATTTTGTTTTCAATCCCTGATTAGGATTGTGGGTGTGGTTAGGGTTGAGGGAACATAGAGGTGAAGGAACAGAAGGCTGAGGGAACACAGACCAACTTCCCTCTAGCACGGTATAGGCCAGTGGTGCCCAAATCCAGTCCTGGAGGGCCAAGAGCCTGCTGCGTTTTGTTCTCACCTCTTAATCAGAGGCTGCTGCCTTTTAGCTGCAAAACAGGTGAGTGTGCTCTTCAGCCAATGACAGGCCATGCATAGCTGGTTGCAAAGAATCGCAGCGGGACTTTGGCCCTCCACGACAGGATTTGGGCATCACTGGTATTGGATTTTATGATGAAAGATATTCAAACATGATATACGAACATGGATACTGAAAACGTGGGTGATTTAGGCAGAGATCTGTTTCTTACTGGTTTTTTGTTGCATTGTGTAGATTTGTAAGCTAGACTACTGTTCTTGTGTGTTTCAGTGCAACATGGCTAGACAAAGTCCCACACTGGAGGAACGTAGGAAGAGGAACAGGGAGTACCAAAGGAAGCGGAGAGAGAAAATCAGCACACAACCAGAATTAAAAGAGGCATTTCTAAGACGGGAGAGACAAAGGTGGAAACAGAGGGTTGAGGAGGGAAAAATAAGACAAATTAACGATTTGAGTGAAAGAGAACAGAGGAGAAAGAGGAGGAACTGGAAGCATAAGCAGAGAGAATCAAGAGAGCGAAGAAACATAAACAACAAACTGTTGGAAACACCCCCAGATAGCCCATCTGATGACTTGAATGAGACACCACAGACGAGAAGACAGGCTGCTAGCAGGGACAAGAGAGAGGCTCAGAATGACTCCTAAAGGCCAAACTCAACAAGGCCGAGAAAGAGAACAGCAAACTCAGAAAGCAGATAAAGCCGCACGAAACAGAAAACAGCACCCGACACAACGGCAGATGACAGACGTTAACTGTGGAGACTGGCTTGCTGTGGTATATGACAAGAACTGGTGGTTAGCAAAAGGCATTCACTCTGGATACACGTCGCCAAGATGTTTAAGTGGAATTCTTCCATCCTAATGAAGCCAAGCACTCAGTTTCATCCAAAACAAGGACCAGAGGATGTGTGCTTCATTCCATTCCAGAAGATTCTGATGAAGCTGTCTGGGCCATGGTCTCCTCTCAGCTGAGGTGATGGACCATAGAGAGAGAGAGAGCACATTCATTCTCTGATGTTTCAGTGAAGCAGCGTGGGATAAAAGCAGATGTGATACAGTGTAAAGTGATGCGTTTAAACATTTGTGTTATTCGCAATTTGGAATAAGAATCGGTTTTATTTATTCATTTATTTATTTATTTTTAGTTGTTTTAAAAGGTACTTTGGTACCATAGTGGATGTACTGCTGACATATCGTTCTGAGATGAGATAAAAGAAAAAAATCTATACATCCATAGATTTGCATTCTTGAATAAAATGTTTATAAAAAATAACATCTTCACTATTATTTTTGTTTTAATACAGTAACTGATTAATTCAAAATATTAAATAATTAAAATGACTACAAATCCAGGCTTGTGTCACCACTGTCAGACACATCAACTCCATCAGTTCGATGTCACCTCCGTCAGATGAACTTTTTGTTTATTTTTTTTTATTATGATTTTTCATATTTGTCGAGGAATTGCAGATTATAAGTAAAAATGTAAGCTGCCTCCTAACAAGAGTATGTGTTTTGAAATCTTAAAAACATCTTGATTGCTGTTAAAGTCAAAGTTAAAATTGTATTGCACAGTACCATTAAAAAACACAGATCAGCTAATAGGCACATTTTGGTAAAGAATAAAAAAGCTGGAGGTTGTATCAAAACATATCTCTGTAGCTCAGTATATGTTAAATATATACATGCAGTGAAATTTATCAGAGCATAAAGTTTTATTCTTTTCAATGTTTCATCGTGTTTTGTCCCACTTCTCAAAAAACATTTAAGTGTTTTATGAAATATAACGCAGCTTTAATACTATCCAGTGGCGGTTCGTTAGTGCGGGGCACTGGGGTGCCACCCCCCTCCAAATATTCAGACAAGAGAAGGATGTTTAAGGATCAAAGATGAGATGCACCCATTTTTGTGTCCACATCAAATTAAATCTACAAGTGATTGTATATACATAGAAAACATATTAAATAAAACTACAGTATCTGCTTTAATGTTTCAAATAACTTTTGAGGGAAGAAAAATGTCAAAATAAGGGTGAAATAATGTTCCAAACTGCAAAATCGTCATTCAGTGTAATGGTCCGTACTTCGATTTTACCATTACATCTTTAAATAAACTGTTGTAAAATAAAAGGAACTGTCTTCACTTTAGAGAAAATTCAGCCACTCATTAGCAAATGCTGATGTGTTTTACACTTTACAATAAGGCTCCCTTTTCGAGTTATAAATTTTACTAACTCTTTAGTAAATGGTAATGTGTTTTATACTTCACAATAAGGCTCCCTCTCACCAGTTATAAATGTTAGTAACTAATTAATAAATAGTCATAAAAATGAGATGAAGCTGACAGTTTAACATGCTCACTGATGAAAGGAGAACATAAAGTAAGCTAAGCAACAAGCAAGATGTGAGATTAAACGGAATAGACAGATGAAAAGTGCAGTAACAACTTTATCTTGCCAAATAAGTGAGCCCACGCTGATGTATGAAAACTGAGTTATAGCACGTGTATAATTCCGTATTAACGGTTTATAAAGTGTTTACAACTTAATAACCTAATTGTGAACCATTTATGAATCCTTTATAAGGGTGGTCTTATTGTAAAGTGGTACCCTTTTATTTGACCTTAAACCATTATTTGAACTTGAACACACTCATTATAATTTTATCAAGCACACAAATATATTGCAGCCACCAGGAACTGAATTCAGGCTGCATGCTCCAAAGATCAGCAATGTAACTGCAGGTCCAAAGGGTCAAGGTCTTAAGAGGGTGTACCCAAGAAGTAAAGGTCAACAAAGAATTGAGATTCAAGAGTTGCACTGAGCCTGACTTTGGCTAACATCCAACTGAAACCCATGGTTTTTATCAAAACAACGTTGAACATCTGACTCTTTGTTTATGGCTTGTCAATGTTGATCATTGATCGAATAGCAAAGCCTGCAGCACACTGCTGAGACCTGAAGTTGCAGGCTTTACTATTCATTCACTGAATAACAGACTGGATGGCTAAGTTGTCATTTTGTCAGGCCAGGTTGGGCCATGTTTCACTGTGAAATATCAGACACCCACCCCTACCTTCAACTTGATTTAACCTTTTTTTTTTCGATAATACCCCCAGGGAAAAGTATTGTAGGATTCCAATTCAAAACTCATTGGTTAACTGTAAAGTGTAGTGTAAACTTACACTTTAATATTACAAACTGAGTTACATCCTGGAACAATATAAATATCGACAAAGTATACATTTGGGAGCTGAGGTGTAATTTCTATTAACTACAAATCATAAGACTAATACCAAGTCACACGTTCAGTGAAATGTTGCAACAACTTTGTCATATATTCCCATTTTCTCAAACAGCGGCAAACAGCAGAAATGTCCCTGTTCGTTAAATCCAACTGATCTGCTAGACACATAACTGCTTAAACTAAAACAACATATGGGGACTGTGCTAAGTAGATAAAATGTTTGTAACAACCAAACTGAATACCTGTCTACCTCCTAAGCCGCAAAACAGACGTACTTCACACGGTGGATTCATTGTATTCAATATCTCCTGTATTTGTACAGTTAGCTACTGGGCCATAAAAGGACTGCGTGTTGATGACCTCCCATCTCAGTGACTCGTTAATGGAGAGCTTGATCCTGGTACCTCTTGACAAAATAGAATATGCAGCTGAAATAGTCTTGGACTAACTGTGGACTATATGAGAAACTTTTGTTTCCTTATGGATTTCTTGCATTTGTGTCTCCTCAAGACCACATAGTAATACAAGTGTGCAGCCCAAAAAAATGTCTTCTATGGAGCAATATGGTACATACACACTCCCAATGACTGGCCACCACAAAGTGAAAATATATAGCCATTACGACTGTGTATACTGAGTGTGTCATCAAGTGATAAAGTACAACCAATGTGGTATGGTGCATGTGGTATTGTGCTTTGGAAAATAGAAAACAAAGACACAGAAACATATTAATTTTGTCTCATTAAATATTATCAGTATTTATGTGCTTTATTTATATCTCATACATATCTCAGCGGTTTTTACTTCTCATTAGATACATGGAAACACTCCTTTAATAAATCTTGGAAATGAATACAAAATATTCAGGTCTTCACCATGCTTTTTTAAAATATACTCTGGATTATGAATTTCACTGACGGCAGTCTAAATAAGCACTCAAAGCATGTGCGAAAATATCAAATGAAATGTGAAACTGGTCAGGTGCTGGTTTCAGAAGGGAATTGGATACTCGATCAAAGGCAAAGGTTGAAGATAAATTTTATTGAACCTGACAGGCCATGATAAGAGCGACTGCTGTGGGACACACTATTATTATAGTATCACGCAGGCCGGTAAACTACAGCCAGCAGTAACTGAACCCAGGGCGCATGTTCAAACCTGTGCAAATCGACAGGGCCAAGGTCTTGGTAAGGTGTGGCCAAAGAGCAAGGGCCACTAAGGAGTAAAGGTTCGATGTTGAGGAAAAGCTCTATTGGTTTTATGCTGTAAGTCTGGCCATCTCCAGCTGAGACCAGCAGTTTTATCGCTTCTGCATTGAACTTTGATTCATGAGGCCAGATAGTTTATTGTTATGTTGTAGTCTATTAGTCTTCTTGTGTTTGTTTTTTTCTTTTTTCTTTTTCTTACTAACAGAAAAAAAAGCCTGATTGTCCCACCACTGCCAACAAGTGTAATAACTGACGTTCAGGAGGATACAACTAAGAACAAAAACTATATACATATTTTTAGTGAAACATTTATTTATTTATTAGTTTGTTTGTTTGTTTATGGGAATGCTGGTTTGTCAACTGGCAGATGCAATTTTACAGAATTCTTAAAAACTTTAACAACCTCACTGCCAAGTGCTGCGTGAGTTTTTGTACATTGTTTCTGTTCTGATGTAATTTACACAGTAAATACTCAATAAAATGACACTTAAATTTGGTATTAAACCCCTTTTGTGGTTACTTTAATGCATTACACCTATTAACAACAGCTGCTTTATCTGATGGGTCAAGGATATGGATGCAGGATTTTGCTCCAGCCCTGCTCAAACAACATCACCTCCGCAAATCAAAACACTGAAGAGATTCTGAACAGAGGCATCAGGAGAAAAAGATCCTATGACAGTGTGCTGTCAAAGAGCCTGTTTCTGACAGTGATCTGCCTGACAACAGGGCATAGTGTTGTAATGGTTCACAAGTTAAAAATTCATTCTTCTTCTTTCGTTGTGCACTGACCTGCTCTGCTGAAACAGTTCTTGCGAAAGTACAAGAAGTGGATAGCAAATCGTGAGATGTCCAAGATTCATGTTGAGGAGTGGTTCTACTACATGCAGTTCAATTTGTAGTTTAAAGACTTCTGTAGTGTCTTGGTGTTTGTCAATTAAATCGAAATATTTAATGTTTTCTATGGCTAATTTATTTTTTCCCCTATGTTGCTGCGTAGTTTAGTACTGAAACTAGCCGCTTAGTCCCCCCCCCCCCCCAAAAAGGGGGGGCGGGGGTTCCAAATTCAGATACAGTCCTAGTTTTCATCACTGTTTCCCTGTCATTACCATCACAGACATGATAAAGCAAATGGAATCCATAATCCCACCAACATAATATTTGCCTTGCATAATATGCACCCTGGGTTTAAGTATGCTCATTTTTCGTCCTGTGATAATCATTTTACAGTAGATACATTATATGATTAACTTCCCCCCAGAACAGAGAAAGCTTGGTAAACAGTAGTTTCAGTTGTTAGCCAGCACGACTGTGCGTGCGCTTTAATATATGGAAGCGCGCCCAAGGATTTAAAAGTGCTTGGAGGAACCATGACAAAGAATTCATAGCGTCATGCTAATTTATGAGGGTGAGTAGATTTCATTTAGATTGCCATGCAAAGCTTTTCATTAGTAGGTAAAGACATAAGCATTTCCCTTACAGTCGATTGTTGCACAAAATTTATAAACACATTATAAACAGTAACAGTTATACCGATGGGGGAAGAGGAGATTCCTGCCGTAGAGCGTCAAATTTTCGGTAGACTGACTAGCTATTAACTTTTTTTTATTTCCATTACAATTTATGCATCACTGTATTTTGAAAACATATCGCCCTAATGTATGTTTTTAGCACATGCACTGACGACGCACGAGGAGACCTCATGGACATGCTAAATTAAAGCACACAGACGTGTTAATCTGGATTACCAATATCCTCCTTTGTACCTCTTGTAGGTGCGAGCAGTTCGCGGCTCGAAGGAACGTCGATGTGTAGAACGGTAGCAGCAACGCAATTCACACGCAACGGCAGAAAATAATTTAATAAAACAGGCTACATGTGCACACCATCACCCTTATGATTAATTGACGTTCCTCCCCAAACAACCTCAGGTGCGCCACTAAAACTGCCTTGAAATCACAATGCAATATGTACATCTCTTCTAACTGGGGCAACGCATTGGAAAAGAAAAGTATCAGCGCGTGCGAGACACGTATGGATCACTTCAAAACTGCTACAAACGGTTTTAAATGGAGTGACAGCCAAAAGAAGCATATGAAGTCTGACAGAAAAGAAAAAGTCTGACAGACAAAAACCCTACGTTGAAATGCTTCTCACCATATTCATTCCCAGAATCTGAAACGATAATTTCAAAAATGCTGATACATTGGTGCTTTAACTTTCTTTAAATCCACCACATTATTCATGTTTAAACAGACCTACATACGTGGATCATTATTATTAGGATTCCTTATTGACATTGTGGTAATGATATAGTGGTTCTGTGGTTGCTGTTATGTAAAATAACATTTAGTGGGTGGCAGTTGCTTCTCAGATATTCGCTGTTGAAGGGAGTGACATTATAATCTCGCAGATCCACACTTCTGGCCAGCGACTCTGCTAATCATCTGTTTAGCTCCACTTTCCTGAGTGTCTTCTGCAGAAACAAGGGATGTGAGCTCACTCTGATGCGTTTTGAGAGATAGATACTTAACTAAAGAAAGACAGAAAGAAAGAAAGGAAGAAAGTAAGAAAAAGAAAACAACTGAACTGAAGAGAGCAATGTTTGACATTGTTTTGATAACTGCGCTTAAGGGAGCTGTCCATCATACTTTTTGATAGGGGACAGTGACGACAGAAATTGAGGAACTCCAAACTTTTGCACTGAAGGAGAAGACAGAAGAAATTACAGGCCTTTGCAGGACAAGGGGAAACCGATATTGTGGCGTGAGAGTGGAGTTGGGATGGGGCTACGGTACAGGCTGACCCTTGTGACTGGCCTGCTGGAGTGCCTGTGTTTTGCGGGGGTTGTTTTTGGCTGGGCATCTCTTGTGTTTGTCCTCAAAACAGATGGATACTTCAGTGATCTTTGTGCCAATGTGACTGGACCAAACAGCAGCCAAATCACAGGTAAGACAGCAAACTCTGAATTTCCACTAACTGTTGGGAGGAACTGCTGTTCCTTATAGACTTACTATGTGTTTTACTGTCAAACCCTGTTCTCTCTTTTTCTACTCATTCATTCATTCATTCATTCATTCATTCATTCATTTGTGCTTTCTTTCTTTCTTTCTTTCTTTCTTTCTTTCTTTAATATCTCTCAGATTGCATTGGGCAGGATGAGCAATTTTCCCTGGTTTTCACTGTGGCTTCCTTCTTGAACAACTTCCTCTCTCTGCCTAATGGATTCATATTTGACCACTTTGGTACCATGGCAACCAGATTTCTGGCAATGTGAGGTTCTTGAAAAGCAATTTACACTTTGATACCAACTACATTTTTAACATTTTTACAACTTTTACGACACATTTTATTTTTTTGGTTTAACCCCATTCTATAAAAAATCTAACCAGTAGAGAAGGTGACTCTCCGGTCACCTCAAAGCAATCTTACTTTTGTGATATTTAAAAAAAAACATTTACTTAAAAGTATCTCTAAAAGCCAAGATAACAAACAGTGTCTGATACCGTTTGATACACCGTGTTGATGGAGGGTTTAGCTGCCACACATGGGTGGTGCATTAGGCCACCACATAAGACATAAGACATCTGTCTTTTTAATTTTATATTTATATTTAATGTTTATCATTTTTTCTCAGTTGATAAAATACTTTTACAGTAAGGTCTTGATATTTGGAAAACTACTTAAAAGTACCTAAGCGTTCTTGATTCTTAACTGATACTACCTGTCTCTTCACTGATATATCCAGATCACCACACCATTTCACCACCATTCCTGTTTTAGGCAGTTAAACATTTATTAGAGTCTGCATTTGATTCCCATGGTACCACACATACAAGGGTATGGACTGACTATCCAAAAATAGCTCACAAAATGTAAATCTGTAAATCTTTTATCCGATTAAGAGAAGAGAATAAAATGTATTCCTTTTCCTTTCTTCAGATTTCTCTATACAACCGGAACCTTACTGATGGGACTGTCCAATGCAGGTGAGCACACTGACATGACTGACATGTGAATAATTTAATACTTAATAATACTTATAATATTAAAACACACAATATAACAAGTACTAAATGATCTGTTTGGTTTGATAAATGACTTACTTCCCTTCATCTCTTTTACTCTCGCTCTCTCACGAACACACGCACACACACACACACACACACAAACAGCTCTCTCCATCCTGCTCTTTCCAGCTTTGTCCCTTATTGCAGTGGGAGGAATTTTGTTCCTCATGACAAATGTACAGGTATTAACAATACCATTGGTATTCATGCTTATTATACACAGTCAGATCTTTCCTGTTCAAAAGGTAATACTGTGTTTATACCTCCACACCACCAGGTGGGGAACCTCTTTGGAGCTCATCGTTCCACCGTCATCACTCTTTACAATGGCGCCTTTGATTCTTCATCAGCAGTGTTCCTCATTATAAAGGTAACCGCGAACTGTGGTAACACGTGTTGATCATCAAGGCAGTTGTCTCTATCTGTAATATTACGTATGGTTTTAGGGTTTTTGTGGTGGTAACATAAAATCTCTGTATTGAGAAACTCTGAAAAACTTCTCTTTCCTGTAGGTGCTACACGAGGGAAGCGTGTCTCTCCATCACTCCTTCATCTTCCTCTCCGTCTGCAGTGTCCTTCACATCTTGCGCACTGTCTTCCTTATGCCTAAGTCACACATCCCCTACCCAATCCCAGACAACTATACATATGGGTAATTAGAACTACAACTTCCTCTCCACGTTTGGATATAGAGAACTACAATTCCCATTACACACATGGCTATGAAGAACCATACCAATGATGAAATAATTAACAACATTTCCAGACGTTATTTGTCACCATGTATCACCTCATAACTGCTGAGAGGGAGATGAAATTGGCCTGTATTGACATCAGAGACAACTGATCAACAGAAATTGTTATGCAAACATGAAGTTGCAGCCTTATGAATAGTGAACGTAATATTGAAATTCATATTGCATTAAATCTGTTTTACTAGACAACCTATTATTTAACGTAATTTGTATGTTTACCAATAATTGAAGTTAACACTTCTCTTGGTTGTGGAATTGAATGTAATTTTATTACATCTAATTCTGTTACGTCTAATTTTAATTCATTTTTATTTCTACTTTCTCAAGACTGGTGTCACTGGTATCGAACTTCAATTCAGAATCAACGATGTGAATTAGAATGAACTGTCATTTCTGAAATCAAGTCAGTATTCACCCCAGCCTTCATTGCTATAAATACGATTCCATCCTCCTGTACTAAACAGGGTCAGCTGTGCCCAGTCAGACAGCTGCAGTGTGGAGAAGTATGAGGCGACAAGGGAGAAAAAGCAAACATTTGAAGGAGAACACCAGAGGGAGACAGACGACATGCCTACGAAGTCTAGAGACAAGCCAGATCAGGAAGACACTGGAGGAAATGGTATTATTCTGCCATCTGTTTTCACCCTGTGAATACAATGAAAACAGGAGAGTATGACACAGGTTCACTCGAGAACAGACAATATTTTATATCCTGTGCAGAATGAGAAAATGTTTCACATAATCTGTTGATCTCGTTCAGAGATCATTTTTAAACATTTTTGGCAGAGGTCAATGATACATTCAAAGGTGAAATAAAAGGATGTGTTTTTAATACCAAAATGCATGCTGTTGTGTTTAGGAATCAACCATGGATGTGTTTTTTGTTTTTTTCAGAGCTGATACCCATACTGATTATTAGTGATCAAAGAGACTGATAACCAATATGTCAGAGCTGATATTCATTTGCTGTAAATATAAAAATGTCAAAGGTGTCAAAGTGTCAAAATTGACACTATTATGTACTCTAACACAAAGCTTTCTTTGAATGAACATATGTATAATGAAATATTCAGAAAACACACAATATTTGAGCATTGTATTTAAATATAGAGTGCATGGAGCTTCTGGAAGATACTAAAAGTTGAACAAATAGGTGACATATGTATGTCTGTATAGTTTGGCTGGCGTAGGTGGGTCACATGACCACACATCCCCCAGTTTGTAAACAGACGGGCCCGGCTAGCTCAGTCGGTAGAGCATGAGACTCTTAATCTCAGGGTCGTGGGTTCGAGCCCCACGTTGGGCGTCACTATGACTTTTCCTGCAGGATGCATGCCTGTCACCCTATGTCCCACATCATTAAGATGCTCTGCACTCTCCTGGCATCTCCCAAGGACAGTTTAAGGCCGACTCCCTAGGTGTCAAGAGGTTAGGAGTTGACACTGTCTTGTTTCCTGGTCAGGGCAGAGGCTTTTGGCCCCCTCTGTTGACTGATAACCTGGGGAATCACTGATATCAGATACGGTTATTGGCTAGAACGAGCTGTGATGGTATACTCTGAAATATCTGAGTTAGCTTTGGGTCGGGTAAAAGGTGCAAAGGAGTTTCTTTGGAGGATGGAAGAACTTCGGACCAAACTTAATTTGAAATTGATCTCACAAGCAAGATAATGGTTGCTTATAATTCGTCCTGCTTCTGAGATGGTAAACTTGAAGAAGCCAAAGACTACTTCAAGAAATGGTGCATTTTGATGTCATTATTGGTAGTTGGACTTGAATTATGAATGACCTTGTCAGTCTACTACAGGATTAAAATCTGCTGTAAAAAGTGAATCCCACATACAGGAGCTGAGGAACACTGTGCCTTGGGTAATTCTGTCTGTGGGTTTACTCCATGTATTGACTGCCTCTCTTCTCTTTTCAGTGACAGTTGATGTCTCAGGTGTGATGTGTCTGGTTCTGTTTGTCTCTCAGAGCTCAGTTTTAAAAGCTGTGTCCTGTCCTGGTTCTTCCTTTGGCATCTGGTTTGGCTCTCAGTGCTGCAGCTGCGTCACTACCTCTTCATTGGTACTTTGAACTCCATGCTGAACTGGCTGTCCAATCAGAATCCAGCTCTGGGTAAAATATCCCTTCAATCAAGTTAAATGATTCTATTCACAGTATTTAGTTATTTTGCTGTAGGCCAACATTTGTAGCATGTACAACTGCTGTTATTGTCTTGTGAAATTAGCATATTTGATTTTGACATGCCCACAATATTTGTGCTTAAACAAGAGCCCTATTTCTGAAACATTCTGTAATTGTGCACTTGCATTATAGATACCTTGTTTCCCATGTTTGTGTGTCAGATTGTCTCACTGGAGGTTACCATAGTCTATCATCAGCATCAACAGGATCTGCTTAGACTTACAGATATATATATATATAGCATGTACAGTATGTAATATGTCCAGTATATGAGTCTAATTCATACCTATTTCTCTTCTTGCAGTGAGTCAATACACCAATGCATTTGCCTTCACTCAGCTCTGTGGCATTCTCTGCGCCCCATGGAATGGTCTCATTATGGACAGAAACAAGAAGAAGCCTCTGGCAGCAGGTGAGAAAACAGCACAGGGGCATTTGCATGTAAAGATAAAGGTGCATATGTGAAGCTAGTTCATATGCCGACCTGTGACGCCAGAAAACTTGTGTAAATAACCAACTGTGACCATGAGGGAAAAAAACACATTTTAAAGCAGTACTTACATCTTTTCTGTATTTTAAATGTTAAATTAGGATAGTGTGAAAATTAAAATACATATCAGGATCTGAATGTATGTGTCAAGAACGCTTCGGGAAGCAGGATGCATGTGCTGAACCGTTTCATTACATAATGAAAAACTGAGGTGCAAGGGTAATTAAAAACGCCAAAACAAAGACAGACTAAACAGATGAACATGAAACCACGATAAGAATTGGATGAAGGTATGACAGACTCTCAGGGAATAAGTAGACTACATGACTGGACAATGAGTCAAATGTGGTATATGTTGTTGACAGAGGACATACGGGTTGATGAGCAGACAACAGGTGAAACTGATGATTGAATGATTATCAGTTTGGATTGATCAGTCAGTGATTAGTAATCTGGCGATGCTGAACGGTGGTGGGTTGAATATGAGGGAGAGGGAAATGATGTTGTGATGATGTGCAAGGCAATAAATCGCATTTATAGCGTTATGCCTAAGCAGTGTGAGTTAACAAAATTAGTTGTCTTACATTATTGAATGATGGATAATAAAATAATAAAATATTTTTAGCTACTTATTTATACTCTTGTCCTCTCCTTCCTCCCCAGGAGCCACAGAGAGAGAAGAGGATCTGCGCTCTTCCGTTCTCTCCCTCTTTCTCACCTCCCTTCAGTGCCTCCTGTTTTCTGTGTGTGCAGCCTCCCCCGTCCTCCCTCTCCAGTACCTCACCTTTATCCTGCAGGTTCTCAATCGCTCCTTTCTGTATGGGGGAAATGCAGCATTCATCAGTATTGCGTAAGTGAAAAAGAGAGAGAAAGACAGAAAAAGAGAGAGAGAGAAAGAGAGAGTGAGAGAGAGAGAGAGAGAGAGAGAGATGGTAGTGAGTGTGACTCATTCTGATGGACTAGTCTATCCCTTTGTCTGTTCTCATTTCAACAGTTTCCCTGCTTGTCATTTTGGAAAACTGTATGGACTTGTGATGTCACTTTCTGCAGTGGTTTCGCTGTTGCAGTATCCATGTTTTACTCTGGTCAAAGATGTCCTGGGCGGAGACCCCTTCTTTGTACGTCTTCTATGTTTACATTCACACTAATGTCACAGACAGATTATATTATGATACCTGCTGCATAACAGAATAACAGAGGACTGGTAGGGAAGCTCTGCCAGTCACTTGAAATGTCTTCAGTCATAATCTGGCATCACAGACATGGCACTGTACTGTCCACTGACATGCTTTACTGTTAGACTATCTACAGTGACCTCTTATCACACTCAAATGCCTCAGGTTTCATTATGTGTCAAACTCACTACTCTCTCTCTCTCTCTCTCTCTCTCTCTCTTTCTCTCTCTCTCTCTCTCTCCTTTAGGTCAACATTGGTCTGACCCTCCTAACACTACTCACTTTCATTCACCCGCTGTTTGTCTACCTCCACTGCAAGAGACTGGCTAATAACAGGCAGAAAATGCAAGAAGTCACATGTTCTGACCCTCCAATCAGAGAAGTCTCATTATAGGAAAAGAGGAAGTGTTTTATTTTTCTCCACCTATCTTTGACTAAAAACACCTTTGTTAACTCATTTAGAAATGGATAACTATCAATATGCAACGAGCTCTAAATGATTGTTTGCACACAACAGCAAGAGTTCTGCAATACTTCTATGTTGCACATAAGTCTATGCTGTGCCCGCTTTAAGCTGTGCATAACAGTTCAAATCAAACAATTTTGTATAGATGTCACATTTTGATGACAACATGAGTTTTCACTACCTGTATTTTTCATTACCTGCATTTTTCATCACTGTATCATATAGAGTGTAGTGGAGGATGTAAAATCACTAAATTAGTGCAGTTTCATCAGAAAAGTGTATATGTTCTTAATGAGCAAAATGCTGTTAACTTCACTTTCCGAGTCACTCAGATCTGCCTACAGTGAGATCCTTAAACTTCTTTCACGGCGAGAGATGGATTTGGCATTGTGTGCGTTGGATTTTGAAATTGAATTTTTTAAAAAAAAATAAACTCTGTTGTTTTTTGGAGACTGAGGATGATGCATACACGCTTGTTTGGAGAATGCTCTTTAGTGAGAGATGATGTTCTTAAGGAGCTCTTTGGTAACACTCAAGAGCGTTTTCTTTTCTCTTATAATTATTTTTTTATAGGTTTTGGTCAGAAAAGCTGCACATTGTTTTCCCACTTCCCAGTTCCCACATTTGCAGGTACTTTTAGTCACAATATAATAAGATTTCCCCTTGTTATTTACAAGTTCAATATCATTTCGACAACAGTTTATTGTTTTGATTGACATCACATATCCAGATTTACTGATCTAAGCAGATTGACTGCAGTAATAAGAATAAAGACGTTAGAAGCAGAAGCAGAAGCAGAGGTAGAAGTACTTTATTTGTCACACACACACACACACACACACTGAGCAGTGAGGAGTGAAATGGAGCCTCTGCATTAACCCATCCTAACACCAGTGAGGACACACACACACTGAAGGAACGCTCCATGTGGAGGTGATAAAAGACAAACCCTGCTCCTACAGTTGTCCCTGTTTCATTCTGTTCAAGACCTGAGTGGACACCCGTTCCTTTGGCCTATGGTTTATTTACTGTCTTTTCCTCCGACTTTGTCAGTGTGTCCTTGACCACTAGGGGTCAGTGTTAAAAGAGCAAACAGCCAACTTGGACCACGCCATCCCAATTTATTGTGAATATTATCATTAGTTTTATCCAGACTGGCGTACTGCGCCTGATAAAAGCGTCTGTATTAAGAAGGTACATCTTTGTGCAGTGTAATGAAAAGTTTGCAAAGGCATTCAATGCAAAAGCTGCTGATTTACCAAAAGACTGGTTTCTGGGCTACTGAAAAAAAATCAGACGCACTGAAATGTTTAGAGTATGCGTTTGGTTATGTAAAAACAGTTTAGATGATGAATGGTTTCCGCTTTTAATGCATTTATAAGTGTGGTACGCTCATTTTTGTAGGCTCTCTTGATTCACATTATTGAGGAAATCATTCATAACTTTTCACTTCTTGAAAGGAGTGTAAGAAAAGGAAATAAAAGAAAGCGTCGAGAGCTTTTCAGAAATATCAAGAATTCTCCAAGTCACAGATGCTCCCATCTATTGAACTCACAGCTTTGTTGGAGACTTCACTTTCTGATTGCTGGCCAAATCCAAGCCCAACTGCATCCAGCTCTCCTGCATTTGGACAAGAAACAGCTCTCGTCAGGTTGACCCACATGTGTTGTGAAACTTTATGAATGACCTGGTGGATACTCTGGATTTGGGCACATCGGAAAACCTGGGGCACCACCCGAAAGGAAAGTCCATGAGCCGGCCAGTACACATGTATCAGGACCTCCAGTTGATGACCCCAGCCATGACCTTGTTCCCTCCGTAGGAGCCTCTGCAGACCCTGCGTTGCTCATCTACTTGGGCGGAAATCTCGCTTCGGTTCTGCCGCCACGTTGAAACGCAGGATGGGCAAATTGTAGTTCAGCCTAAAACAGGACATGAGCCAGCCACTCTGGAAAAGAAAATAAGTTGATAAGAAATGATTGGACTTGGAAAAGTTTCCATCAAAAAAGGCAAAGGTTATGGGCCCAAATACACCAGTTCTGTAACACATATACAAACAGGAATCACTAATGTGTTTACAAATCGATTACACATTCCATGCAACTTGTGATGACTTTATGCAGTTTTATGGTAGAGATACATGAAACAAACCAAATGAATCTGCACACCTTACTTTTGCAAGTGTGACATGGTTCAGATACAGACACATGACATGACATAGCCAATGCCTCAGTGACAATATTTTATTGTAAACTGTATAGGCTAACAGTATAGTGCACTGTGTTTGCATGACAGCTAGCGTTATCTTACTATTTTCTACATTAGAGCCCATGAATACTTGGCTTTTTTGTGTCTTTGTTTGTTTTGTTTGATGTTGTTTATTGTTGTTGTTTTTTCTCTTTTCCCCACACAGAAATGACTATTATTTATCAGACAAGTATTAGGCCTAATGATGAACATTACCAAGCATAATTAGCTACATTACAATCTTAACGTACACATTACAGACACAGGTAACATTATTCCAATAATAGGTAGCATGTTAGCCAGGCTAGCCACGTTAGCTAACTTGAACATGAACATACCTCATGGAAATCCACCAGCTTTATTAGTTGAAGACATCTTCTACCCACCTAATTTCTGTACCACTTTACAATAAGACTACCCTTATAAAGGATTCATAAATGGTTTACAATTAGGTTATTAGTTTAGTTGTAAACACTTTATAAATCATTAATAAGCAATTGCAAACGCGTTATATTCATACATCAGTGTGGGCTCACTATTTGGCAAGATAAAGTTATTGCTGCACTTTTCATCTGTCTATTCTGTTAAATCTCAGATCTTGCTAGTTGCTTAGCTTGCTTTATGTTCTCCTTTCATCAGTGAGCATGTTGAACTGTCAGCTTCATCTCATTTTTATGACCATTTATTAATTAGTTACTAACATTTATAACTGGTGAAAGGGAGCCTTATTGTAAAGTGTGAAACGCATACAATTTACAATTACAATTTAGTTATTTGGCAGACGCTTTTTACCAAAGCGACTTACAATCGGTGCATCAGTCGGATTTCTAATACCTTCAACAGAGATCACAATAAGACTGAGCGTCAAATTGCCCCTTCGCATTGCGCCCCTGGAATACTTTGACAAACGCAAATACAAGACAAAGGTTTTTTTTTTTTCTCTAGGAAAGGGAGGTTAGGCATTGGGGGACAGGTGAGTTCTAAAGAGGTGGGTTTTCAGTTGGTAAGAGATTCCGCTGTCTTGACTGCATGGGGGAGGTCGTTCCACCACCTCGGGGCAATGGTGGAGAAGAGGCGTGGTCGGGAGGAGCGGCTGCCGGGTTCCCGGAGTGAGGGGACCGTCAGTTGTCCGGAGGTCATGGAGCGGAGGGACATCACCATTTATTAATGAGTTACTAACATTTATAACAGGTGAAAGGGAGTCTTATTGTGAAGTGTAAAACACATCAGCATTTGCTAATGAGTGGCTGAATTTTCTCTAAAGTGAAGACAGTGCCTTTTATTTTACAACAGTACAAACCAGGAATACGCATTGAAATATACCACTTTAATATGATAGCATATGTCATATCAACCCCCGTAATTATAGTGAGGACAGCTGCTGATAGCATGCTGAACATGTCAAGATAAACAATACTGCAGCCTTAGTCTATGACTTTGGTAATTTGATATGAAAATTTGATATGCAATAATTTGATATGCCAACTGAAACTTTTTGACTATCAAGACATGCTGATGGTGGTTAAATGCTAGTAACTTATTAACAAATATCTGATGGGGCTGACAGGTATAAATGCTGGCTGATGGAGATGACATAGTAAGCTAAGTAACCAATGAGATCGGAGGCTTAACAGTACAGATAAATGTGGAATTTTATAACTTATAGAAAAAGGCATTAATTCTGATTGATGATATATTCAATGGAGTGGTTAAATTTTATATCCCATATTTAATAAAACAATAAAAATAAATCAATAAAAAAAATCAAATAACTGTAATGAAAATGATGTCCAATGTAGCAAATTATGTATTAGAAATTACGTGATGTAATCACATGTAATAACATATAACCTGAACAACAGGACTGAGCTGGGTACATGCTTGGTGTTTTCTCGATAAGTGGAGTCCCTATGTTCCATTAGTCACTGATTCATGGAGACACTGAGGCAAAAAAAAAAGGTAAAAGGCTATAGGTAAAATATCTCTCAAATCTGTGTCTATTTTTGTATGAGGGAAAAACGGAGGAACATTGGCACTTTGTACCCTTAAATGCAGAATTTTAATACTGCGATTTCTGCTTTCCTTCATTCGTGAGTGTGTTTAAGGTTTGGTTTGTACTATTCTTGTTTTTGTTTTTAATGCTTTTGGTGTTTAGGTGCATGGGGTAAAGCCTTAAGAACATCATCTCTCCTTAAGAATATCATCTCTCACTAAAGACCATTCTCCAAACAAGCGTGTATGCATCATCATCAGTCTCCAAAAAACAAGTTTATTTTAAAAAAGTTCAAAACTTAAAATCCAACAAACACAAAACCAAATCTCTCGCTGTGACAGAAGTTTAAGGATCTCACTGTAGGCAGATCTGAGTGACTTGGAAAGTGAAGTTAAAAGCATTTTGCTCATTAAGAACATATACACTTTTCTGATGAAACTGCACTAATTTAGTGATTTTACATCCTCCACTACACTCTATATGATACAGTGATGAAAAATGCAGGTAATGAAAAATACAGGTAGTGAAAACTCATGTTGTCATCAAAATGTGACATCTATACAAAATTGTTTGATTTGAACTGTTATGCACAGCTTAAAGTGGACACAGCATAGACTTATGTGCAACATAGAAGTATTGCAGAACTCTTGCTGTTGTGTGCAAAAATCATTTAGAGCTCGTTGCATACTGATAGTTATCCATTTCTAAATCAGTTAAAGTGTTTTTAGTCAAAGATAGGTGGGGAAAAACAAAACACTTCCTCTTTTCCTATAATGAGACTTCTCTAGTCGGAGGATCAGAACATGTGACTTCTTGCATTTTCTGCCTGTTATTAGCCAGTCTCCTGCAGTGGAGGTAGACAAACAGTGGGTGAATGAAAGCAAGTAATGTAAGGAGGGTCAGACCAATGTTGACCTAAAGGAGAGAAAGAGAGAGAGAGATAGAGAAAGGGAGAGAGAAAGAGAGAGAGAGAGAGAGAGAGAGAGAGTAGTGAGTTTGACACATAATGAAACCTGAGGCATTTGAATGTGATAAGAGGGCACTGTAGATAGTCTAACAGTAAAGCATGTCAGTGGACAACACAGTGCCATGTCTGTGATGCCAGATTATGACTGAAGACATTTCAAGTGACTGGCAGAGCTTCCCTACCAGTCCTCTGTTATTCTAATATGCAGCAGGTATCATAATATAATCTGTCTGTGACATTAGTGTGAATGTAAACATAGAAGACGTACAAAGAAGGGGTCTCCGCCCAGGACATCTTTGACCAGAGTAAAACATGGATACTGCAACAATGATACCACTGCAGAAAGGGACATCACAAGTCCATACAGTTTTCCAAAATGACAAGCAGGGAAACTGTTGAAATGAGAACAGACAAAGGGATAGACTAGTCCATCAGAATGAGTCACAGTCTGCAGCAGTCTGAAATCACTTTTCCTTTCCTCTCCTTCCTCCATCTTTCCCTTTCTCTTCATTTCTTTGCTTATGTTGGGAATAAACCATGTAACCAAACAAGTCCACTTTGTCTTTTAAAAGTCCACTTCATTTCAGCGCGATAATTCCAGCTCTAGAGTGGAGGAAAAAAACCTGAACACATCTAATGAAAAGCAAGGGAGTTCACCTTATTCTCATTCCATATCACTCACTCCCATCTCTCTCTCTCTCTCTCTCTCTCTCTCTCTTTCCGTCTTTCTCTCTCTTTTTCACTTACGCAATACTGATGAATGCTGCATTTCCCCCATACAGAAAGGAGCGATTGAGAACCTGCAGGATAAAGGTGAGGTACTGGAGAGGGAGGACGGGGGAGGCTGCACACACAGAAAACAGGAGGCACTGAAGGGAGGTGAGAAAGAGGGAGAGAACGGAGGAGCGCAGATCCTCTTCTCTCTCTGTGGCTCCTGGGGAGGAAGGAGAGGACAAGAGCATAATTAAGTAGCTAAAAATATTCTATCTGTCATTCAATAACGTAAGACAACTAATTTTGTTAACTCACACTGCTTAGGCATAACGCTATAAATGTGATTTATTGCCTTGCACATTGTCACAACATCATTTCCCTCTCCCTCATATTCAACCCACCACCGTTCAGCATCGCCAGATTACTAATCACTGACTGATCAATCCAAACTGATAATCATTCAATCATCAGTTTCACCTGTTGTCTGCTCATCAACCCGTATGTCCTCTGTCAACAACATATACCACATTCGACTCATTGTCCAGTCATGTAGTCTACTTATTCCCTGAGAGTCTTTCATACCTTCATCCAATTCTTATCGTGGTTTCATGTTCATCTGTTTAGTCTGTCTTTGTTTTGGCGTTTTTAATTACCCTTGCACCTCAGTTTTTCATTATGTAATGAAACGGTTCAGCACATGCATCCTGCTTCCCGAAGCGTTCTCGACACATACATTCAGATCTTGATATGTATTTTCATTTTTACACTATCCTAATTTAACATATAAAATACAGAAAAGATGTAAGTACTGCTTTAAAATGTGGTTTTTTTTCCCTCATGGTCACAGCTGGTTATTTACACAAGTTTTCTGGCGTCACAGGCCGGCATATGAACTAGCTGCACATATGCACCTTTATCTTTACATGCAAATGCCCCTGTGCTGTTTTCTCACCTGCTGCCAGAGGCTTTCCCTTGTTTCTGTCCATAAGGAGACCATTCCATGGGGCGCAGAGAATGCCACAGAGTTGAGTGAAGGCAAATGCATTGGTGTATTGACTCACTGCAGGAAGAGAAATAGGTATGAATTAGACTCATATACTGCACATATTACATACTGTACACGTCATATACATCTGTGAGTCTAAGCAGATGCTGTTGATGCTGATGATAGACTATGGTAACCTCCAGTGAGACAATCTGACACACAAACATGGGAAACAAGGTATCTATAATGCAAGTGCACAATTACAAAATGTTTCAGAAATAGGGCTCTTGTTTAGGCACAAATATTGTGGGCATGTCAAAATCAAACATGCTAATTTCACAAGACAATAACAGCAGTTGTACATGCTACAAATGTTGGCCTACAGCAAAATAACTAAATACTGTGAATAGAATCATTTAACTTGACTGAAGGGATATTTTACCCAGAGCTGGATTCTGATTGGTCAGCCGGTTCAGCATGGAGTTCAAAGTACCAATGAAGAGGTAGTGACGCAGCTGCAGCACTGAGAGCCAAACCAGATGCCAAAGGAAGAACCAGGACAGGACACAGCTTTTAAAACTGAGCTCTGAGAGACAGACAGAACCAGACACATCACACCTGAGACATCAACTGTCACTGAAAAGAGAAGAGAGGCAGTCAATACATGGAGTAAACCCACAGACAGAATTAACCAAGACACAGTGTTCTTCAGCTCCTGTATGTGGGATTCACTTTTTACAGAAGATTTTAATCCTGTAGTAGACTGACAAGGTCATTCACAATTCAAGTCCAACTACCAATAATGACATCAAAATGCACCATTTCTTGAAGTAGTCTTTGGCTTCTTCAACTTTACCATCTCAGAAGCAGAACGAATTCTAAGCGACCATTATCTTGCTTGTGAGATCAAGTTCAAATTAAGTTTGGTCCGAAGTTCTTCCATCCTCCAAAGAAACTCCTTTGCACCTTTTACCCGACCCAAAGCTAACTCAGATATTTCAGAGTATACCATCACAACTCGTTCTAGACAATAACCGTATCTGATATCAGTGATTCCCCAGGTTATCAGTCAACACAAGGGGCCAAAAGCCTCTGCCCTGACCAGGAAACAAATGTGGGCAAGACAGTGTTAACTCCTGACCTCTTGACACCTAGGGAGTCGGCCTTAAACTGTCCTTGGGAGATGCCAGGACAGTCCAGAGCATCTTAATGATGTGGGACATAGGGTGACAGGCATGCATCCTGCAGGAAAAGTCAAAGTGACGCCCAACGTGGGGCTCGAACCCACGACCCTGAGATTAAGAGTCTCATGCTCTACCGACTGAGCTAGCCGGGCCCGTCTGTTTACAAACTGGGGGGTGTGTGCTCATGTGACCCACCTACGACGGCCAAACTATACAGACGTACATATGTCACCTGTTTGTTCAACTTTTTGTATCTTCCAGAAGCTTCGTGCACTCTATATTTAAATACGATGTTCAAATATTCTGTGTTTTCTGAATATTTCATTATACATATGTTCATTCAAAGAAAGCTTTGTGTTAGAGTACATAATAGTGTCAATTTTGACACTAACATTTTCACATTTACAGCCAATGAATATCAGCTCTGACATATTGGTTATCAGTCTCTTTGATCACTAATAATCAGTATGGGTATCAGCTCTGAAAAAAACAAAAAACACATCCTTGGTTGATTCCTCATCACAACAGCATGCATTTTGGTATTAAAAACACATCCTTTTATTTCACCTTTGAATTGACCTCTGCCAAAAATGTTTAAAAACGATCTCTCAACGAGATCAACAGAGTATGTGAAACATTTTCTCATTCTGCACAGGTTATAAAATATAGCCTGTCCTTTACTGAACCCGTGTCATAGTTTCCTGTCTTCCTTGTATTCACAGGGTGAAAACAGATGGCAGAATAATACCATTTCCTCCAGTGTCTTCCTGATCTGGCTTGTCTCTAGACTTCAGAGGCATGTCGTCTGTCTCCCTCTGGTGTTCTCCTTCAAATGTTTGCTTTTTCTCCCTGGTCGCCTCATACTTCTCCACATTGTAGCTGTCTGACTGGGCACAGCTGACCCTGTTTAGTACAGGAGGATGGAATCGTATTTATAGCAATGAAGGCTGGGGTGAATACTGACTTGATTTGAGAACTGACAGTTCATTCTAATTCACATCTTTGATTCTGAATTGAAGTTCGATACCAGTGACACCAGTCTTGAGAAAGTAGAAATGAAAGTGAATTAAAATGAAAGGTAACAGAATTAGATGCAATAAAATTCCATTCAATTCCACAACCAAGAGAAGTGTTAACTGCAGTTATTGGTAAACGTACAAATTACGTTAAATGATAGGTTGTCTAGTGAAACAGATTCAATGCAATATGAATTTCAATATTACGTTCACTATTCGTAAAGATGCAACTTCATGTTTGCATAACAATTTTAACTGAATTGTTAAGTTGCTTTTTGGAAACTTCATGCATATATACTTGAACAGCACTATTCCTCTCTAAAGCATTCATAACAGCCCAACTGTGAACAAAGTGCAGGATCTATGTTTTTTGCCTATAAATCACAGAATTTCACAAGATTCAGTTCAACTTCCTATAACTCCAATTTATTCCAAGTTTTTTTCTTTATTATCAATTTGTTCCAAATTCTAATTTCACCTGAACTTGGATCATTAATTAATGATTAATCTTGATTGCGCGTCTCCTGAATTGCATTCATGGTCTAAGCCAAACCCGAAGACCGAGAGTCTTAAACAAGAACTTCACAGATCTGTTTTCATTCTGAATATTGCAGTGTAATTCAAGATCAAACATGAAGTGGGAGACTTAATCCAATTAATTCTGTTGATCAGTTGTCTCTGATGTCAATACAGGCCAATTTCATCCCCCTCTCACCAGTTATGAGGTGATACATGGTGACAAATAATGTCTGGAAATGTTGTTGATTATTTCATCATTGGTATGATTCTTTATAGCCATATATGTAATGGGAATTGTAGTTCTCTATATCCATACATGGAGAGGAAGTTGTAGTTCTAATTACCCATATGTATAGTTGTCTGGGATTGGGTAGGGGATGTGTGACTTAGGCATAAGGAAGACAGTGCGCAAGATGTGAAGGACACTGCAGACGGAGAGGAAGATGAAGGAGTGATGGAGAGACACGCTTCCCTCGTGTAGCACCTACAGGAAAGAGAAGTTTTTCAGAGTTTCTCAATACAGAGATTTTATGTTACCACCAAAAAAAACCCTAAAACCATACGTAATATTACAGATAGAGACAACTGCCTTGGGGATCAACACGTGTTACCAAAGTTCGCGGTTACCTTTATAATGAGGAACACTGCTGATGAAGAATCAAAGGCGCCATTGTAAAGAGTGATGATGGTGGAACGATGAGCTCCAAAGAGGTTCCCCACCTGGTGGTGCGGAGGTATAAACACAGTATTACCGTTTGAACAGGAAAGATCTGACTGTGTATAAGTGAGATAAATAAGCATGAATACCAATGGTATTGTTAATACCTGTATATTTGTCATGAGGAACAAAATTCCTCCCACTGCAATAAGGGACAAAGCTGGAAAGAGCAGGATGGAGAGAGCTGTTTGTGTGTGTGTGTGTGTGTGTGTGTGTGTGTGTGTGTGTGTGTGTGTGTGTGTGTGTGTGTGTGCGTGCATGTGTGTGTGTGTGCGTGTGTTCGTGAGAGAGCGAGAGTAAAAGAGATGAAGGGAAGTAAGTCATTTATCAAACCAAACAGATCATTTAGTACTTGTTATATTGTATGTTTTAATTTAAGTATTATTAAGTATTAAATTATTCACATGTCAGTCATGTCAGTGTGCTCACCTGCATTGGACAGTCCCATCAGTAAGGTCCCGGTGGTATAGAGAAATCTGAAGAAAGGAAAAGGAATACATTTTATTCTCTTCTCTTAATCAGGTAAAAGATTTACATTTTGTGACCTATTTTTGAATAGTCAGTCCATACCCCTTGTATGTGTGGTACCATGGGAATCAAATGCAGACTCTAATAAATGTTTAACTGCCTAAAACAGGAATGGTGGTGAAATGGTGTGGTGATCTGGATATATCAGTGAAGAGACAGGTAGTATCAGTTAAGAATCAAGAACGCTTAGGTACTTTTAAGTAGTTTTCCAAATATCAAGACCTTACTGTAAAAATATTTTATCAACCGAGAAAAAATGATAAACATTAAATATAAATATAAAATTAAAAAGACAGATGTCTTATGTCTTATGTGGTGGCCTAATGCACCACCCATGTGTAGCAGCTAAACCCTCCATCAACACGGTGTATCAAACGGTATCAAACACCGTTTGTTATCTTGGCTTTTAGAGATACTTTTAAGTAAATGTTTTTTTTTTAAATATCACAAAAGTAAGATTGCTTTGATGTTTTAGTGACACCTGTAACACTGACTGTTTCTCCTCATTTTTCTTCAGTTAAATAAGCCTTGGGCCCAAATTGTTGAAAATGTTTGGATTGTTACAAAGTGCACCAAATAGTCTTTTCATAGATTGTACTGCAGTCAAAGTTTTCCTCACTTTTAAATTGCAACGATCTTGTCGCTGGAATCCAGTCAAATTAATGCCACTATCTCTGAGAGCCCACATTTCTTATCTCATCATGACCTTAAATGTCTCCTGGCAGAAATGTAATTTATCTAAACCCGGTGCAGCATTATTTCTCAGTTTCAGTCCAAAAGACCCAGAGAGTCACCTTCTCTACTAATCATCAAACCCTTGGTTAGATATTTTATAGAATGGGGTTAAGCCAAAGTAAAAAAAAGTCTGGTAAAAATAGTAAAAATGTAATTGGTATCAAAGTGTAAATTGCTTTTCAAGAACCTCACATTGCCAGAAACCTGGTTGCCATGGTACCAAAGTGGTCAAATATGAATCCATTTGGCAGAGAGAGGAAGTTGTTCAAGAAGGAAGCCACAGTAAAAACCAGGGAAAATTGCTCATCCTGCCCAATGCAATCTGGGAGATATTAAAGAAAGAAAGAAAGAAAGAAAGAAAGAAAGAAAGAAAGCACAAATGAATGAATGAATGGATGAATGAATGAATGAATGAATGAATGAATGAGTAGAAAAAGAGAGAACAGGGTTTGACAGTAAAACACATAGTAAGTCTATAAGGAACAGCAGTTCCTCCCAACAGTTAGTGGAAATTCAGAGTTTGCTGTCTTACCTGTGATTTGGCTGCTGTTTGGTCCAGTCACATTGGCACAAAGATCACTGAAGTATCCATCTGTTTTGAGGACAAACACAAGAGATGCCCAGCCAAAAACAACCCCCGCAAAACACAGGCACTCCAGCAGGCCGGTCACAAGGGTCAGCCTGTAGCGTAGCCCCATCCCAACTCCACTCTCACGCCACAATATTGGTTTTCTTTGTCCTGCAAAGGCCTGTAATTTCTTCTGTCTTCTCCTTCAGTGCAAAAGTTTGGAGTTCCTCAATTTCTGTCGTCACTGTCCCCTATCAAAAAAGCACGCTGGACAGCTCCCTTAAGTGCAGTTATCAAAACAATGTCAAACATTGCTCCCTTTAGTTCAGTTGTTTTCTTTTTCTTATTTTCTTTCTTTCTTTCTTTCTGTCTTTCTTACCTTTCTTTCTTTCTGTCTTTCTTTAGTTAAGTATCTATCTCTCAAAAGGCATCAGAGTGAGCTCACACCCCTTGTTTCTGCAGAAGACACTCAGGAAAGTGGAGCTAAACAGATGATTAGCAGAGTCGCTGGCCAGAAGTGTGGATCTGCGAGATTATAATGTCACTCCCTTCAACTGCGAATATCTGAGAAGCAACTGTCACCCACTGAATGTTATTTTACATAACAGCAACCACAGAACCACTGTATCATTACCACAATGTCAATAAGGAATCCTAATAATAATGATCCACGTATGTAGGTCTGTTTAACCATAAATAACGTGCTGAATTTAAAGAAAGTTAAAGCACCAAGTATTAGGAGTCTGCAGATTATTGACTTCAGCATGAGTGTATCAGAATTTTTGAAATTCCCGTTTCAAATTTTGGGAATGAATATGGTGAGAATCATTTCAACGTAGGGTTTCTGTCTGTCAGACTTTTTCTTTTCTGTGAAGTTCATATGCTTCTTTTGGCTGTCACTCCATTTTAAACCGTTTGTAGCAGTTTTGAAGTGATCCATACGTGTCTCGCACGCGCTGATACTCTCTTTTTCCAATGCGTTGCCAGAGTTAGAGGAGATGTACATATTGCATTGTGATTTCAAGGCAGTTTTAGTCGCGCACCGGACGTTGTTTGGGAAGGAACGTCAATTAATCATAATGGTGATGGTGTGTACATGTCGCCTGTTTTATTAAATTATTTTCTGCCGTTGCGTGTGAATTGCGTTGCTGCTACCGTTCTACACATCGACGTTCCTTCGAGCCGCGAACTGCTCGCACCTACAAGAGGTACAAAGGAGGATATTGGTAATCCAGATTAAGACGTCTGTGTGCTCTAATCTAGTATGTCCATGAGGTCTCCTCGTGCGTCGTCAGTGCATGTGCTGAAAACATACATAAGGGCGACATCTTTTCAAAATACTGTGATGCATAAATTGTAATGGAAATAAAAAAAAGTTAATAGATGGTCAGTCTACCGAAAAGATGACGCTCTACGGCAGGAATCTCCTCTTCCCCCATCGGTATAACTGTTACTGTTTATAATGTGTTTCGAACTTTTGAGCAAAAATCGACTGTTGGTTACTGTAAGCAGGGAAATGCTTATGTCTTTACCTACAAATGAAAAGCTTTGTATGGCAATCTAAATTAAATCTACTCACCCTCTCATGACGCTATGAATTCTTCGTCATGGTTCCTCCAAGCACTTTTAAATCCTTGGGCGCGCTTCCATATGTTCACGCGCACGCACAGTCGTGCTAGCTAACAACTGACCATAATGGGATGTTGTTTAACTGCTGGCTGTGTCTGCAACATTTTGTGTGTTCATATTGCATGTCTGTATATTCTGAGATATTCAAACAGAGCGAGAGAGAAAGAGAGAGAGGAAGCGATTTGCCCACCAGGTACCTGAAACTGTTGTTTTCCAAGCTTTCTCTGTTCTGGGGGAAGTTAATCATATACTGTATCTACTGTAAAATGATTATCATAGGAGAAAAAATGAGCATACTTAAACCCAGATTGCATATTATGCAAAGCAAATATTATGTTGGTGGGATTATGGATTCCGTTTGCTTTATCATGTCTGTGATGGTAATGACAGGGAAACAGTGATGAAAACTAGGACTGTATCTGAATTTGGAACCCCCGCCCCCCCTTTTTTGGGAGGGGGGGGGGGGACTAAGCGGCTAGTTTCAGTACTAAACTACACAGCAACATAGGGGAAAAAATAAATTAGCTATTGAAAACATTAAATATTTCGATTTAATTGACAAACACCAAGACAGTACAAAAGTCTTTAAACTACGAATTGAACTGCATGTAGTGGAACCACTCCTCAACATGAATCTTGGACATCTCACGATTTGCTATCCACTTCTTGTACTTTCGCAAGAACTGTTTCAGCAGTGCAGGTCAGCGCACAATGAAAGAAGAAGAATGAATTTCTAACTTGTGAACCATTACAACACTATGCCCTGTTGTCAGGCAGACCACTGTCAGAAACAGGCTCTTTGACAGCACACTGTCGTAGGATCTTTTTCTCCTGATGCCTCTGTTCAGAAGCTCTTCAGCGTTTTGATTTGCGGAGGTGATGTTGTTTGAGCAGGGCTGGAGCAAAATCCTGCATCCATATCCTTGACCCATCAGATAAAACAACTGTTGTTGAAGGGTGTAACATGTTACAGTAACCACAAAAGGGGTTTAATACCAAAGTTAAGTGTCATTTTATTGAGTATTTACTGTGTAAATTACATCAGAACAGATACAATGTACAAAAATTCATGCAGCACTTGGCAGTGAGGTTGTTAAAGTTTTTAAGAATTCTGTAAAATTGCATTTGCCAATTGACAAACCAGCATTCCCATAAACAAATAAACTAATAAATAAATGTTTCACTAAAAATATGTATATTATTTTTGGTTCTTAGTTGTATTGTTGGAGCCCTGCATGTTTTCCATATTTAATGTTACAATGTCAGCAATATTCTTCACTGTTATGTAACTTAAAAGTTCACATCAAAAGCAGAAAAGCACATAACTGTATATGGACAAAGATATTCTTGTTCATTATAGCACCAATCACGTCCTTCACAGAAATATAAAAGAGGTATTTCACAAGAGGGAGACGTTTACTGCAGTACTGCAAACTGCTTTACACAGCGCCCCCGCGAGGACATTGGAAGTAATGTATAACTTCACTCAAGTAAAACGTGTTTCTTATTAGAAACAGACTGGCAAACAGCCTAATTGGGTGGCAACCCAAAAAGCTGTACTATTGACCAGCAAAGGTTCTAAGAAATGTGTTGTTATTCAAGGAACTTTAAAGATTACCATCGTTTCTTGACATTTCTTCAGCTGCTAAATGAAAGAGAGAGAGAGACAGAGAGGGAGGGAGAGAGAGAGGGGGGGGGGGGGAGAGAGAGAGAGAGAGAGAGAGAGAGAGAGAGAGAGAGCATGCATTTCCAAAGCATTGCTGAAAAAACAATAACAAAAAGCAAGGCCCAAAAAAGATGGGAAACACCCCCTCCATTCAGAGGATTCATAAGGTTATAAAAGTATTTAGAAGCAAATCAATAGGCAATCAGTCTTTCACTGGTGTCACACTACAGCCCATATTATTAATCTCAGTGAGTTTATGTGATTTTCACTGCAAACAATAAAAGAAACCTGCACTTCCATATAGTTTGTGTCTGTAATTGTAATGATGTACAAATTGTCATGATCATTTTTGTTAATTATAGTAATAATTATTGATCGTTCTACTATATCTGTGTTTGCCTTATAGATGTGTATTGAGATGTGTGTAGCGATAGCTCTTGTGAATAAAATGACATCTGCAAACACTTCAGATGTGGGGTCCAATGCCCACATGGCCTTCAAGTATCTGTTTAGCTCGTTCTGATGAATCGCTGCCCATAGCAGGTGCATTTCCATAGCCTCTCTCTAGTGTGGGTGCACACATGTCTCTTATAAAGACACTCTTGTAAAGCAAACACTTGCTACAGTATCCATGGACAAAAGGTTCCTCTCACACTATGTCTCTCTCTGTTTCTCTTTGAGGACAAGAGAACAGTCCTCTAATCTTTGGCGTCTGTTCTGAACTCATCACCTTGGTGACTTGGCTGCCCTTAGCAACAGCGACATTCTCACCGCGGCCTGGAAAAGGTGTTGCTGCGTCATGCCAGGGTCGTAACAACCCAGATCAGGTGTAACATACGCAGGGACCAGTGAGGTTCTTTCCCCTAAATTGCCCTGAGCCCAGACCAAGATTGACATTTACTCTCTCTAGCTCCCCCCTGTGGTGAGATTCCTCTGGCTTGACAAGTGTGATATTGTACTCTTCCTCTACTGGTGAATTTTGGACATTGCCTGCACGTTTCATGAATGGAGCAGGTCTCTGTGCCTCTTTAGGAAATGGCAGATTCTCTAACACAATCTTCAGTTTTCTCTTGCTTAGCAGTTGTCTCAGACTCTCGGGGGTGGAAAATGTACACGTATTTTTAGGCTACTAAAAATGTACTCAGTGTAGAGTTAAAGTATCCCTCCTGAAAAATACTTAAGTAAGAGTAAAACAGTCAATCATTTACAATTTACAAAAACAACTGTCAGTTTAACTCTACTCAGAGTACTTTTTTTTTAGTAGGCTAACAGAACTTCTACTTGTACTTTTACATATGTATGAAGTAGTAAATAACATCGTCCACAGCATCATATGTTTCTCATATTCACAGTGTGACAGCATATTCGTGAAGGCTGTAGATACACAGGCATACAGAAATACATTCTGATACAGTTCTGAGTTGGCGGCGTTATGCCCTTATGGGAAATTACGCGGAGACAGAAACTGAACATGGGTTTCTGAGTCCGTTAAAACTTCTCTCTGAATTCGGTCGGTCGCTGCTGTTTATGGAGCTTCAGTGGGCTCAGAGCTCTGAAAGTCTGCCCGGATTTATCCACATAATCTGAAACAGTTACAGGACAGGTTGATTCCCCTGTAATATTATCATAGATAGCTAGAGAGCTATTTTAATATTCTCTATGTGTCTGCAGAGAAATTTACTTGCTAAATCGGTCTGTATCTTCAACTTTAATGTCACTACCAGCAAAAACGTTGTAAACGAGACCCTCGTTGCGTACAATGACGTCCACATTTCCCCTTGTATTGTTAAGCATGCATTTTCCATAGACTGACACTGTAACTTCACAGACTCACTTTCAGCACTGCAACTCGACGTTTCCATTCGTAAAGTAGCTACATAGTTATTTATTATCTTAGTGAGGTCTACCACACTTGTGCAAATGGGTACATTCTTAATGGAGCAAAACTCCACGTAGAAACGCACCCAGTGGGAAAAAAAAAAACCTGTCTCTTACAGAGTCTGCCGTGTGTGAACAGGTACAACGCTCGGTGTGTAGGCTACGGAACACAATAGCCTGATGTCAACGGAATACACTGTGTCAACGAACGAGGCAACTGTGTTGTCGACGTCGATGAGCGATTTACCGTAAAACATTGAGAATAGGTTATCATTTTTTGAAGACAAGACAATTTGTTAGACAGTTTGTAAACGGGAGCCATGAAAGTCACCAGAACTATGTCATCCTTATAAATTACGCGCATTACATAGAAATATGTAAATAATTTTATCGGTGCCTATATGGTTGTTAATTTCACCTAAATTCGGTCATAGAAATGTGATACCTTAGTAAATCGTAAGTAAATTGATAAATTGTTCGATATAAAAATGCATAAGGTAATTACTTAAATATGAGTCTCTTTCATTATGGCAAGGCTGGCAGACCGTCTATTCATATAAGAAAATAAATATGGATTTTAAAATGAGAGTCTGGCACATTATTCCAGCCCGGGGGCTCTTCGTTTAATTTATTAGCACAACAAAGACAAAGACACGTGTTTTACATTCACTGAATGTTCGGACGAACGCTCTCCGTTGAGAGGCTTCGACACATCTCAGAGGAACTGTTCTTACTTTTACTGGCCAATCCTCTGCAATGGATGTAGACTTGGAGCGGATGAATAAACACAACCAAAGACAGTAAAGTCATACCGACGTTCACCTGGTTGGGTGAATGACAAGAGAGAGAGTGTGTGTGTGAGAGAGAGAGAGAGAGAGAGAGAGAGAGAGATCCAATAACGCATAGTCTAATATTTGCTCTACCAGCGGAATTTTATCAAGTTGCACATTTT
Organism: Chanos chanos; assembly: GCF_902362185.1. NCBI lineage: Eukaryota > Metazoa > Chordata > Actinopteri > Gonorynchiformes > Chanidae > Chanos > Chanos chanos. The sequence continues at coordinate 18,724,783 of NC_044505.1, forward strand.
TATGAAAAGGACGTTTATTAATTAATTAATCGCAAATTAAGGCATTGAAACTTGTTACAATGCTCTTGGTATGCTGAATCAAATAGCTCCAGAGAACTCCAAGCAAATCTGATTTTATTGCACTGTGTACAAATCCGAAAAATATGAAAATGCTTACGTAGAGCGGGTCGCCGTGGAGACGTTCAGAAATGAAATTCAGTAAGGGCATTTGAAGCAGCTGTACAAGAGACGCTAAACTCATTAGCATGCCAGACAACTTTCCAAAATGTCTGATAGGAAAGCTGGTGGGAGAGTAAAAGAGAAAAGATTTTCAGTTATGACAGTAACTCTCACTTACTTTCATCTTCTCTTAAAAAAACAAACAAAAACAAACAATACAAAGCATTTGACTTTTTTGAAGATGAAGAAAACTGGGTTATTCGGAGACCATATGCCAGGTTGTACATGAATCTAGAGTCAGTACAAAGAGAAGTGCCTAATAGATTCTAATGAGAGACTGGAAAGCAAGAACTGGTTTTCAGGGCATGGGACATTATTGGCAAATCTGACAATAAAAATTTGGTAAATTTCACTAAAAAAGTAAGTCATGGTTATTCCCTAGATTGGATTCATAATAACCTTACTAAGAACATAGTAAATGATGTGATTAAAAAGGTTACACCTGGGTTTTTTTGCCCTCTTGATCTTAACAGGACTCCTACAATGTAGATCTCTGGTTTGGGGTCCACTGAGGTGTTTGTTAGCAATTTGGTGTAACAGTAGGATTTGGGGTCCATAACTAAGAGACCGATAAACCATAATTGCACATGTAACTTAATGATTACTCCAATACTAAGTCACTTTATAGATCTACCTCACTTTCATGGATCTAACTTAATGATTACTCCAATACTAAGTCACCTCATAGATCTACCTCACTTTCATGGATCTACCCCAGCTGTATTTTTTTTCTCTTGGTTTTTTTTTTTTTTTTTTTTGGTCTCTTGTTTTTTTTATAAGATTCGTTGCTTATTTATATTGTCTTCCATATAAGGTTTTTTTTTTTCTACTTATTTATATATTGTCTTTATTCACACTCGTCTGGTAACGGAGGATTAGCAAAGTAAGAATTTCATTGTACAATGTAACTGCCTGTTTTGCTGTGCACATGACAATAAAACTCTTGAATCTTGAATTTTGAATAATTGCAAATGGTTGGGTGCTGTGCTTTGAGTTTGATCTCTTGGCAAATGATTTGTTTTCATGATCACGTCTGGTTTCTTTAAGGCAATGAAGGCTACTAGGCTGGAACACCCCTGGTTCTCACTCCCTCCCTCTGCCAGCCACGTCATGTCCTGTTTACATTGTTACTGACATGTTTGCCTTGACCAGTTATGCAGTTATTCAGTTAGTCCTTGCACCTGCTTCTGTTAATCTAGTCTGCCTTTCAGTTTGTGTAAATGCCCTTGGTTTTATGACTGTTCCTTTGTTAAGAAACCTTCTTTTATGACAGTTTGTACCCTTTGACCTGTCATCCCAATGTGTTCCTGACCTCTATATTCCTCTGATTTCAACTTTGTTTAAATAAATCAAGTTTCTGTGAATGCATCCAGAATTCCACACCCAATCATGGATGCACCATGTTGGCTTCAGTTCATGGAGGAACCCTGTTGTTCTCCTGTGGGGGAGCCAGGCAGGTAGGATGGGAGTTCCTCTCAGTGCTCCCAGAACTTCACAAAAGGGATCCAGTCTGAAATGTCCAGGCTAGCGGTGGTTCTGTCCCTTCTTAAGGGTTGGACTTTGAGGTGGACAGCTGAGCAATGGGAGAGATTAGGGTGGTGCTGTTTTCTAGAACTAAGTATTCCCTGGGGTCTTTAACCTATGACCAACTTTTATCCCAGTTCTGCTCCACATTTGAACTCATGCTAGAGGGGACTACAAGGATGTTGGGATGGAGTGGGAGAAGTCCACTGCCAGATGGGCCTGGGAGGAAGGTCTTTGCCTGGGACCTGGACAATTCAAATTCAGTTTCTGCCATGATGCCGCCCACTGTCCCTGCAGCATTTACCCACTCACTGCTGCTCCCTGTCACCTCAGTGCTCTGGATCCCACCACCTTGGAGGCTCCAGATTCAGTTTGTGGGGAACTGCTCTTAGCAGGGGCCCCAGATCTGGGTCCATTCTCTGTGGGGATGTTGGCGTTGGATCCAGTCACTGTGGAAGCTCTGGCTGCCCCTGGGGTCCCAGTTCCAGTGGCTGCCCCTCGGCTCTCTGGTCCTGTTCCTGCTGAGACTCTGGACACGATGCCCACAGCAGCGTCTGAAGTTCTGGTTCCTGTTCCTGGTTCCATCTGCACTAAAGCCTCAGTCTCCTGCCCCTGTTGCTGCTGAGGTTCTGGTTTCTGCAGCCCTGCAACCCCCCCCCCCTCCCCCCACCCAAAGCCGTTTTAATGTTCTGTTCTCATTCTTAGTTATTCAATTAGTCCTTTGGTTCTGTTAATCTAGTTTGCCTTCCAGTTCGTATACCCTTCATTTTGTGATTTCCTTTGTTTGGGATTGACTCCACCTGACGTCCTCAGTCGCTGAAGCTCCAAGTTTAAGACGCCTTGTTATGCCGGTTTGTACCCTTTGATCTGTAATCCTGTCACCTGATGCCTTATCCTGTTTCCTGTCCCCGTCTTCCTGAACTCTGCATCCCTCTGGTTTGAACTGTTCGAAGTTTATCTGACTGCATCCAGTCTTGCCTCCAGTTCATACCCTAGGCTTTTATCTCCCAGACTGAACCATTCTCTGTTTATGAATTTGGGTATTCAAAAGTGGACTATTGGCAGCTGGATGTGGTCATTTGATCAGAACATTCCAGTTTTAAATATTCCATCCAGCACTCTGTCATCTCTCTCAGGCTGACGACGCACTACCCAGACGGTCAGTAGTTCTTGTAATTGATGAGCATACACACTTAATCCGTACTGCTCTTTTAAACAATAACTAAGCCAAGCATTTCTGTGCCTGCAAAAACGCACAGGCATGTGAGGCAAAGTGAAAGAGGCATCACTACCCTAACATACATTTAAGACTTGGAATAGGCTTATGGGTATTTGGGTATAGCTTCAGGTCAAGGGTCAGCTTGGGCATAGATTTTTGGCAGGAGCAAAGGGCGCTCAGATCGCCTTCCAGCTATAACGGTTATGGTGTTGTGCTTGTACTTCCTCTCTATTTGCTACTTCAGTATCACAGTTACAGTTATGTTTGTGTTCAGGTACTTGTCATGGTAGGAATAACACTCAGATGTATGTTCTCACACATTCACACTTACGCAATGTTAATGAAAGCAGCGTGCCCTCCATACATGCATGAACTGCTGATGACCTGAAGGGCAAAGGTCACGTACTGGAGAGGGAGAACAGGAATGGAAATGCAAAGGGAGAAGAGAAAACAGATGACGGATGTGAGGAAGAGAGAGAGAAGAATGGCCGTCAGATCTGCTTCCCTCTCGGTCTTTCCTAAGAGAGAGAGAGAAAAAAAAACAAAACAAGATGCAACATGAAGTAGATGTCATTACTTTATCATTTCACACACCCACACACACTGGTGTGTGTATGATTCACACCGGCAACTCTGTTACACACACTTACCAGTCGTAAGAGCTCTAATTCTCTGTCTGTCCATGAGGAATCCATTCCAGGGAGCAAAAAGCACTCCACAGAACTGAATGATAGCAAAGGCATTGGTATACTTACTCACTGGCAGAGAGTTTAAAAAACAAAAAAAAAGAAAGAAAGAAAGACAATAGTTCAGTATCTGAGCTTAAGGGCAAGTTTTATCACGTAAAAGTGCTCTTATGAAAACAGAAATATGAAAAAAAGACGCATTACGACATCACGCAGCAGAAATCTTAAGGTGAAGCAGCCCATCATCCTTTGAGTGACAGACATATCGTGAAAACCACGTTTGAGGGGTGATCACCTGTCGCCGAGTCTTCGTCGGACAGTCGGTTTAACGTGGGGTTCAGGGTGCTGATGAACAGAGTTTGACGTAGCAGCATGAGGGAGAACCACAACAGGTGCCCAAAAAACAGCTTGGAGAACACACAGTCCATAAAACTGATTTCTAAAAAAAAAAAAAAAAAATGTAGAAAGAGGAAAGGTGTTGCAATTCAGCACTTTTTTAAGCATTCAGCACTTTGTCATTAGTAACTACTCATTCTGTGTCTGCGTTCGTTGGACGTGCTCTTTTGTTCTGTTGTGTTCAGCTGTCAGTGGGGAAGCAAAAAAAAAAAAAAAAAACACAGAAAAAAAAAACAGCAGAGTTGTCAACATTTCGAGAAAGACTGCTGTTTTTTTTTGTCCATGACCAACAAGTACATTAAAGTATACTGGTTTTTGTTTCACGGTCTGTAATTTCGTCTCTGTCAACAAAGAGAATATAGAGACAACATCTAAACCCTATAGGATGTGGGGGTTTTTGGGGGGTTTTGGCTGTTTGTGTCTGTGGCGATAACTGATAAATGAGGACTTGTTGGCTAAGTATGATCAGAACTGATCACTTATGTTCTCACAAACTACTAAAGTAAAGAGTTACAAAGGTGGTGAGTCTGTTTGATGCCACATTACAGTAAATTTAAATCCTCAAAGTAGGCCTGAAAGTGTGTGTGTGTGTGCGTGTGCGTGTGTGTGTGCATATGTGCATGTGTGCATGTTCGTGCATGTGTGTGTGTGTGTGTGCGCATGTGTGTGTGTGTGTGTGCACGTGTGCATGTGTGTTCGTAAATGCATGAGTGTGTGTGCATGCGTGTGTGCGTATATGTGTGTGTGTCCGTGTGTGGCCGTGCAAGTGTGTGTGTGTGTGTGTGTGTGTGTGTGTGTGTGTGTGTGTGAGCTTGGATGGGTGTAGATAAACTGAAGCTGTATAGTTTTACCATCCTGTGAGACTGGTTTGATGGGAGGTGATTCCTCCAGATACATATCAACAATGGCTCCTTCTTTATTTGGAGCTATGTCACTAGTGTTTATGCCCCCTTCCTCCTCTTTAGTTAGGCTTTCTGACGGGTAACAGCAGTGTAACCTGTCATGAAAAACAAATAAAAAAGTAAATACATACATACATACATACATACATACATACATACATACATGCATACATACATGCATGCATACATTGCATACATAGATACATACATACATGCATGCATGCATGCATACATACATACATACATACATACATGCATACATACATGCATACATACATAGATACATACATGCATGCATACATACATACATACATACATGCATACATAGATACATACATATGGTAATTTAATACTTATATCTCAGAATACGACAGCCACCCCCTCTCCTGCCTTCCTTTTGGTTTATACATTACCCTCTTCAGGAGGTTACTCCAGAAAGCGGGTTTAGTGAAAACTCAAGAGTTAGTAAACTCAGGGTAAGTACTAAACCTCCTAAAAGAAGAGCCCTATGGCTTCATTCTCCTAGCAAAACAAAGCCATAGGGCTCCTCTATTAGGAGGTTTACTACTCACTCTGAGTTAACTAACTCTGAGTTTTCACTAAACCCGCTTTCTGGAACACCCCCCCCCCCCCCTCCCCGATCTTTAGGCTTAAGCTTTGTTTTGAAAAGAAAGCCATTGACAGAAGCAAGTGGAAGCAGAGGGTTGTTCTTTCAATTCAGTTATGTTGTTATTTTTCAACTTAGTAATTACAAAGTAAAAGGTACAAAGAAAGTATGACATGAATATGATGGTCATCTTGTCCCGCTGACTAAGAGTAGTGGGAAGTTCTCTTTACCCATAGGTGTAGTTTTCTGGGATTGGGTATGGGATGTGAGCCGATGGCATGAGGAGCAGAGAACGAAGGAGATGAAGGACCCCACACAGGCAGAGGAAAAAAAAAGAGATGTGAAGAGAGATTCCACTCTCATACAGCACCTGGGGAGAGAGGGAGAGAGGGAGGGAGAGAGATAGAGAGAGAGAGAGAGCATAAGCAAGACAAAAAAAGCTGTTGTCTGTAGATTTTCGTGTATTTGCACATTTTGCAAAACATGACCCTGGATCTTTCTTTGAGCTACCTTTTTTTTTTTTTTATCAGTTACCCTGATATGATAACCCTGATAATTCCACAGTAGTTGCCACAGTAAAGTTGAACTTTAATCCCCTATACCAAAACCTATTCCTTTTCTTTTCTTTTCTTTTCTTTTCTTTTCTTCGCTTCAAATTTTTCTTCTCGCTTTTTTTCTTTGAAAGAAAGGTCATAATTAACTAATAAGACACATGTGTTTATTGCTTAAACTCAATGTGTGTGTGCGTGCGTGCGTGCGTGTGTGTGTGCTGGGGGTGGGGGGGGGTGTGGTCCTGCTACCTTTACTACGAGAAGCATAGCGGCAGACGATTCAAACGCCCCTGCATAGACAGTGATGACAGCACTGCGGTGTTTCTTAAAAAGATTCCCCACCTTGATAAAAACAAAACAAAACAAAAAAAAACAGGATTAGAACTATAAAAAAAAAACCTTAATGACAATGTTGTAAGTGAAGGAGAGAGAGAGAGAGAGAAAGAGAGAGAGAGAGACAGAGAGAGAGAGAGACAGAGAGGGAGAGAGAGGCACCTGTGTGTTTGTTATGTAGAATATCATCCCAGACATCAACAAACATGCCACGGATGGGAACAACAGCACCGACAACTCTGCATGAGACAGTGTGTGTGTGTGTGTGTGTGTGTGTGTGTGCACCAGTGTGTGTGTGTGTGCGTGTGTGTGTGTGCGTGCGTGCGTGCGTGCATGCGTGTGTGTGTGTGTGTGTGTGTGTTGGGAATGCAGCCTTGTCAAAACAAAAAAAACTGCACGAACACATATATATGATATACAAATATATAATATGATTCAGACACCATTTGGAAAAGAGACATATAAATAGGCAATGTGCCAGACCTCTAAGGGTGAATGTGAGACTACAGCTATTTAAACAGGTGCAGAGATACTGATCTTAAGGACATACCACCAACTTCACTTAATTACCACTTGCTGATCATATAAAAAGTTCACCTGCACTGGAAACCGTAATCAGGAAAGTTCCGGTAACATACAGGAATCTGGGAAAAACAAACTGAAAAAGTTGGCACGGCAGATGTCGAAAAAAGACAAAACCGTTAGTAAATGTATGGCTAACCTAACGAGAAGAGGTAACATGTTATTGTTGCCGTCCGGATTTTGAGCCAGTTTAGACAGTGAAGTTAAAGCATTGGTCAGACACTTACATTGCTATCAGCCTTATAGCCAAGGTCCCAAAAGCATCGAAAATAAACCCCACTGGGAACCTCAGGAAGTCTCTTGAGAAAGCCGCAGTGGTAAAAACAAGAGAGAGTTGATTATCCTGATTTGTACAGTCTGAGGAGGAGATGGAGAGAAAGAGAGAGAGAGAGAGAGAGAGAGAGAGAGAGAGAGAGAGATTGGATGGCAGTCCTTACATTCCATGTATTCAATAAGTCCAGTAGATGCCATTGCAACCATAGAGAATAACAATTTATTTTGAAAAAGTATTGTGAAAAACAGCTGTTATTTGTCATTAATGGTTATAAGAGGTCGTGAGAAGACAATTGTTAGTTATCCTGTACTAATATGCAGTGTTCACAGAGTAAACTTACTAATGACTGTCCTAATTACACATCTATCAATTTGACTTCATTAAGAATTTCACTCAAAAGTGAACACATTTTGCTTACAGTTATTAAAAACTGTAGTTTCACATTGTAACCGCATGAAATTCTTAAATCTTGAAATTCATATTTAGGTTCCTAAAATGGAGAGATGTTACTAAAATGGACACTGGATCCAGTTGGACTGACTTTTTACCCTGAGGTAAAATGACCCTGTTTCTGGCCTCATGAGCGTGATTTTTCCAGCCCTGTTCACGTGGCCAACGTGACTTTTTCGGATAACGCTGTGGTTTTTACTGCGTTTATGGGACTATTTTACAATGCAATGGGTTGATAAAGCAAACTCAACCTTGGGAATTTTTCACTCCTTTGACACTGAAAAAACAAACAAAAGTCAAATTAACTTCTTTTTTTTTTTTTTTTCTTCACACAGTCATCCTTACTCTGTTTGTTTGTAAACATGTCCCTTGTCTGCCTACGTCCACACACAAACACACACCCGTACACAACACTCATCAAAACTATTAACAGTGTTTACTATAGAACCTTAGAAGTCTGCTATAGCGGTTACCGCCCTTGGCTTTTCCTATTCAAATTCATGTTTACTCACAAGTCTAAAAAACTGCTTTATGCTGACATGTTCATCAACAGTTTGTCTGTTTCCCAGACTCAGCCTGAAGAGCCATCAACAATACTGATCTTTGGGTATACCCCTGGTGTGAACTTTTTGACCCTACATAAATGTTAATGAATAATGAACGGTAAATGTCTTATTGATTTACATTCCATGTTGAATTCCATTGTTAATCCAGGACCAGCTTGTTGGGCTGAAACCCCAAATGCTACAGTCAAGCTCCTCTTCATTATTACTATGATAACTACCATAGTAATATTGTAAAGAAGACCTTCATGCCTTATTGTGATAGGTGGCAGTCAGGGCAGGGTAACATCTGTCTGGACCATAACAACTCTACAAGCCCAGCAGGAAACTGGGATTTTGAACAATCATTGCTCTTCCAGCTTTTATCCAGTGTCACGTGGTTGTGAATTGTTGTATAAACCTGTTTTTTTCCCGTCTCTGTCTCTTTCATAGCTTCCCAAAAGGATTCAAATAGACACCCATGCAACATCTCACATCTCTGCTTCTATCTTATACTTCTTCTGTCTCACCCACCTGAATATGTTACTTAAGTTATTTATTTGCTACCATGGAAACAATGTTTCTTTTTGCTGATGTGTTCTTTATTGTGAAGGAGCGAAAAGTTAATCCATAACAACTGTCTGGATAAGGCACAGATCTAGTTTCATTACAAACATACACAAACACACTGAAAGATTAACAAAATTAACATTAACCGTAATAGTGGAGAGTCCTATTCTACTGCTAAAATGGTAATCAGATGTTAGATATTTTTAAGCCATACCAAACCTCATCCTCTCTTGGTTTAAACAGAGAGGGGTGCAAAGTCTCATTAAATAGTGACCAGCCACCCCAGCAGTGTCCACAAATGAACATGAAGCCAAAACAGTCTAATGTCAGTATATAGTTTCCATGAAGTAAGGACCAGTGGTATCCACTGTGTGTCATGTTGGTCGAACAGGAGTTTCACAATATCAGGTTATCATACACACACAACAAACCAATATCTACGTAACTGAGAATTAATATACTGCAAAATATCTATTGAATGGATTTTGGCAAGTGTGTGAGAGCCAGTAGTTTTGAACGTCCTATGCGCAATACTCACCTGGGCACATTGTTAACATAATACTTTAAAGTATATATATATATATATATATATTGCGAGGAAACAGAGAGCTTTATTCCTTACCTGTGTATTGACTCTCATTCAGTCCAGTTGCATTGACACAGAGCTCACTAAAGTAGCCTTCTCTTTTCAAGACAAACACTAAAGATGCCCAGCCATACACAACCCCAGTAAAACAAAGGCACTCCAACAATCCTGAAAACAGAGTCAGCTGGTAACGTAGCTTCACCCCACATTCAAACATCCTGTCAGCTTATGACCAAACAGAGTCTGTCTCAAGGGGCTTCTCATTCAACTGTCTCACACTCTTCTACGTCTCCTCTCATTGGTCAATGATTGGTCAATTTTTTTTTTTTTTTTTTTGCCAGGATAACTAGAGAAATAGCAAACTCTAGATTTGTCACTCTCACTGTGTACTGTCATTGGCTGTTTAGGGTTTAGTCCTGCCCATTACCAAAACTGACAGTTGATCATTCGTGGTGTAAAAGTCCAGCTGTGCTTCTGAACCAGCACTGCTCCTCTTCCCCCCTACAGAGCAACATTGCTCAAATTCTCCAAATTTCCCAAAAAGAGCCTCTGGTGTCTTCACAGATCGCAACACGTTCTCGGCAGTGTCAAGTGTTAGTTAGTTAGTCGCCCTCTTCTGTAACCACGCATGATTTTGTATCTCTGTGCTTCCCTTTTGCTGTCTGCTTTGCCAATGTTATCTCAGTGTCTTTGTTGTGTTGTGTTGGTATGAATGGTGTGTAATAGGGGAACAAACACTGACTGTATTTCTCCTTGGGCATGTCAATCAGTACACCAAAGGTACCAAACCTGGTTGCATAAGCTACACCAGTCAGTGTTAATGGCAATTAAAAAAACGTATTAATTTCACATTAGCTAAATAGTGGTAGGATGTCAGTAGGGCTTTCATTAATAATAAGCATCTGCTGGAACACTGTTAATAGGCATAATGTTGACTGAATGCCCACCGAATGCTTCTGTTAGCTACATTAGGGTTTCAGTGTAAAATACTCTGGTTGGCCACTTTCAGTGTCACATGATCACAGATAAACTGTTCAGTTCAACTACACAGAATATCTAAGACATTTGACCAACAACAACAACAAAACCTGTAACAGAAATATATGAATTGAATGCAGACTGTGCATTGAATCCTAGAACTGTTTTCCACCATTCCTTTATGTACTTCCCTCTTGAAACACACACACACACACACACACACACACACATTTGTTATTTTACAAGTTTGTTCTATTTAAAGAAAAATGAAGTGTGTCTCGTTATACTAAATTAATCCCATTGAATCCTAGAACTGTTTTTCACCACTCCTGTATGACTCTGCACAAATGTTAATGAACAATGAATGGTAAATGTCTTACTTTTTTTACATTCCATGTTGAATTCCATGTTAATCCAGGACCTGCTTGTTGAGCTGAAACCCTGAATGCTACAGTCAAGCTCCTCTTCATTATTACTATGATAACTACCACAGTAATATTGTAAAGAAGACCTTCATGCCTTATTGTGATAGGTGGCAGTCAGGGCAGGGTAACATCTGTCTGGACCATAACAACTCTACAAGCCCAGCAGGAAACTGGGATTTTGAACAATCATTGCTCTTCCAGCTTTTATCCAGTGTCACGTGGTTGTGAATTGTTGCATAAACCTGTTTTTTTCCCGTCTCTGTCTCTTTCATAGCTTCCCAATGGGATTCAAATAGACACCCATGCAACATCTCACATCTCTGCTTCTATCTTATACTTCTTCTGTCTCACCCACCTGAATATGTTACATAAGTTATTTATTTGCTACCATGGTAAGAATTTTTCTATTTGCTGATGTGTTCTTTATTGTGAAGGAGCAAAAAGTTAATCCATAACAATTGTCTGGATAATGCACAGATCTAGTCTCATTACAAACATACACTAGACATAATGTTGACTGAATGCCCACCGAATTCTTCTGTTAGCTACATTAGGGTTTCAGTGTAAAAAACTCTGGTTGGCCACTTCAGTTAAACTACACAGAATATCTAAGACATTTGACCAACAACAACAACAACAAAACCTGTAGCAGTAATATATGAATTGAATGCAGACTGTGCATTGAATCCTAGAACCGTTTTCAACCACTCCTGTATGTACTTCCTTCTTGAAAACACACACACACACACACACCACATACACCACATACACCACACACATTTGTTATTTTACAAGTTTGTTCTATTTAAAAATAAATAAATAAATAAATAAATAAATAAATAAGTGTGTCTCGTTCTACTAAAGTCACTAACATTCAGAGTGCACTGAAACAACCACGGGCAAACAAACATGTAGTGCCTTGCAGAGTCCTCATCAAAACTAACATTTATTGTGTTAATTAAGAGAGTCTGAATTGAGACAGGATCTAGTCTTTCAAAGATAAATAAAATAGTAATATATTTGGTGTTTCAAAAAAAATATATATTAGAAGGAAAAGGAAAAAAGTTTTCATGCAGTTTGGGTGAATTTGAGACACTGAATTGCCCCTAGATATGAATGTGTGTGTGAGTGTGTTTGTCTGTGTTTCTGTACTGGGATGGACTGGCGACCTGTCCAGGATGTTTCTTTGTCTTTCGCCCAGTGTATGCTGGAATAGGCGCCAGTATCCCCCCGCGACCTTATTAGGATAAGCGGCTTTGAAAATGAGTGAGCGAGTGAGTGAGTGGTAGGAACGAAGTACACCGTTACCGTGCTTTAGTAGCATATTGAGGGATTTGCACTCTGACCGTCAACAATGTGAAAAACTTTCGTTTTCTACCCGGCATCCCCAAAGAGGTTACGTCCTTTTACTCCGATACACCTCTGTTGACAGCTGACGTTGCTTGCTTCGTTTGTCGTGGTCAGTCATAAGCCATTTCTTTCCGACTCAACTCAGTGTTTTAAGCATGTAAACTACAAAGCACCGCCACCGTGGGACCTATTCGATGCGGATGTACACACACAAGAATGATCATGCGTGTTCAGGTACCGAGATGATCGGTTCAGCTACAGAACATAGTTAACATAACCAGAGTGAGCTCATCGGCGAACGGTTGTACGCTACGCTGCTAGTTTGCTGCAGGCCAGACTACCAGGAAAATGTTAATGAATGTAGATGTTCAAAAGATAGGCTTGGTATGTCGACAACACCATAAGATAACTAAAAGTTAGCGGCTTCACTTTACTCCACTGCACATTCATTTGGTCATTTTTCCTTGTTTTGCCTTCGCTCAACAATAAAGTATCAAGCAGTAAGATCAACTGGTTGATTTAAACCTTTAACGGCAATGCTGGGTCGTAGAGAACGAACATGTGAATAATCGCGTTTTATTAATTGCGGTGGACCTACGTACTCTTCAAAACTTGTGCAGATTAAAAGCTTAATACTTTAAGATTTAGGTGTCTTACACTTACAAGAGTAATTCATCATGGTTCTATCTTTAATGTAACTCCAGTATAGTATCTGACATAATAATAATAATAATAATAATACGTTTATTTAGAGCCCAGTATCACTATTTATAGTCTCAAAGGGCTTTACATGTCTATAACAAAGTCAAATCGAAATTATATTATGCATAAGTTCGAGAAAATAGATAAGTCTTTAGTCTCGTTTTAAAGGTATGGAGAGAGTTTGCCTCCCTAACTTCTGTAGGTAAACCATTCCATATACAGTATCTTACTCAAATATATTATCTTTGACCACCCTTGCTTCAAAGTGTGGAAAAGTGTCATTTTAGTGCTCAAGGTCACACGTGCAGTATTTACTTGACTGTGTATACTTACCTCCTCTCGCCACTGGGGGGCGACTTTACCATTTTGTTCCTAGTGAGGAATTTTGATTCGTCTGGTGGTGCGAGATTAACAGCCTCCCGCCTACCCTGACTACCGCGGCTGCTGATCAGAGATCACAGATTTCTCTTAAGTGCAATTGTAACGTCGCAAGCAGCATAATTAGGACTGGGAATCCTATCATTTTATGCTTCCTACAGCAACTTAAACGGAATAGATTCTGTGCTGATTTCAAGTTTTTTTATATATGTATATATTGGGGGGGAAAGCCCTAAAAAAGATAATAAACCATTGCTTTTCAAACATTTATTTTTACAGAAATAGCTAAAAGACTGGACCGATCGAGACTGACTCCAGTTCTTTAAAAAAAATGCCATGGAAATATTGTACTGAAATCTTCCCTTTGCTCAGTCATTACGGTAAAAAAAAAAAATCCCTGTTACCTCCTATCTACCTCGCCCAATCCCACTCCCTACAACTCAAAACTGCTCAGGGGAGGGGTTAGCAAAGCTGGAGAAACGAGTGAAGAGAGGAGTGAACAAGGCGAGGAAGATAGCTAGGTGGGTTTGTAAAGAGTCCTATATTCTGAGTTTTTTTTTTAATTTTTGGTTCCAGTATTGCATGAAAGTTTGTGTAACCACATTGCGGTTTTCGTATAATAGGAGTAACGATAACAAAGGGCTGGATAATTTGGTGGACGAATAGGCTGAAACGCCCAAATTTTATCAGCTACGTTTGGAATTACAATCACTTCCTACCGCTTGGAAGTCAGTCGCTAACTGACTATAAGCCTGTTTCGATAGGCCACGACCACAACCGCACATCGGGCTTGCACAAAAAAAACAAAGGTAGAGTCTCTTGAAATTCATAATTAAGGCATTTTTGTATCTTAAATATTTCCTATTGTTCTCTCCAGAAGCGTGTTTGGTCGCCTGTGGAAATATGGTTCTTTGAATACTCAAACCGAGAAGTTGGTCAGCCAGGCTAAAATTTTAGCAAGTTAGCCCTTGAAGCTCGCTAGCTAACTTGGTACTATCAAGTTGCCGCTGGCTAACCTAGTTTGTTAGGTTGTTAAATTGGTGTGTGCGACCTGTATGTAACGTATGTCTTTATTTAGACTACGTATCATGAGTGTGTTCAGTTTTTATAGACTGTATCTGTTAATCGATCCCTGTCTTTCAATCCGGATAACGCTTTTATATCCTGAACTCAAACGTTTCTTAGCTAGCTACGATATATAGATAGCCAACCACGTAGCTATTAACAGCAAGGTTTTTTGCTTGTGTTTTGTTAGCCCCTGTCTGACTTTGTGTATTTGAAACCACTTGCTTTAGACTTCTGCTAGTTAATGGTAGCACTTCATAGCTTTCGCTTTTGTTCTTTGCTTATTGACGTTAACTGTCGAAACGCCCCAGAGTGTCTTATATTTAACATGGCATCTTAATGGCGTTTCATACTTAAATATTGTTTCATTCATCAGTGAACAGGTTGTGCAGCCTTGATACGTTACGGCAAGATGATTAGCCGTTGCAGTCCTAATCCAAAACGAGAACTTTACATACTCGGTATCTTGCTGAAAACCACAAATCCCAAGTAAATCAAGTTCCTCACACAACTTTAGATTTTGTTATTTTTAAAGCATGTGGCGGGCAACAGTATATAACGTAAAACCAAAGTATTTTATGACTGCATTACTGCGATGAATTAATGAGTGGCTACAGTAAGGAGGTCAAGGCTCAGATACACCTGCGCTTCCGGAAGCGCATAACTTTTCCAACATGTATTCTGGGAAATTAACTTGTAGGATGTTAATTGTGAATATATCTGTGGATTTTTGTGGTACTGAAGTGTACGGTACTATTAAATATGTCGTTAAAATTCCTTGCATAGTGTATGAAGTATGTCCATCGGTAGAGTAACTCGAACTGACTTCCGTCACACCTTTTTATACACATTGTGCGCTATTGAATGGTGAATTATTTATATGTCTGTGCGTTAAAGAGGGCAAAACTTGGACAAATAACGTGCTTCGAATCTGTATTAAAAGGAGTAGTTGATGTGAAAACCTGTTGAGTCAGTCCAGGGTGAATGAGTGGGGGAAGGGGCAGGCGTGGTTACATGTTTTCGTAGTGGCGCCTCGCTCTCCATTTACATACAGAAACCCCGGTGTTCTACGGTAGTGTGTAACAGATGACTGACTGAACTACCTCCTTTCTTAATGGGATCATCGTTCGCTGGAAATTGCATGAGTCATTCATGTGGTTGGCGTATCAGGGTCCTGTGTAAAAAGTTGTGGTCTTAAGAGAAATGTGTGAGATTCTTGCTCATCCTGAATGCCCCGCGGGTGTGTCTACCTTGACCTACAGAAACCGAAACGACCGAGGATTTGTCCACACTCGCCCTTCTGTCTTCACTGTGAAGAAGAGCTCTCAAAACAGTTAAAGAAACGGCTGAATGAACACTGTCGCACTAAGACCAGACAAAGAGTCGAAAGGCAATTTGAGTTTGCTACGAGATTTATTATGTGAGACATATGGTTTCTGAACCGCCGTGACGGGGTTTGGTGTTGCGACAAGGGTGTGTCCGTGAAACACGGAAGGGCTACCGCACGCGCTCAGAAAACACTCGCCACCTTTCGCCGTCTGCGGTTGCCTCGTTGGCTGTTGATATTCAAAAATTCACCGTCTCATCTCGCGACTTTTATCGCACTTCAAAATGGCCCAGCGAAAATGTCCCTCCTTACTTCCTGATCACCTCTCACCTGGGGGCGTTTCGGTTAGAATCCAGCTCGAGCCGAAAGCTTGACATAGAAACGGGCAGAGCCATTACCACATCCGGGTTTTCCCCCTCCCTGTCCTTTGTTCAGCTGGTCACACACTGCCTGTCGGTGAAGTAATGGCATATTCTAAGAGCACTGACCACAGCTTCCACCCTCTAAAAAGCCTGTCTCTCTCCGGCTATAATCATCAGTGCAATCACAGATCTGTGGGCTTAGAGTGCACATTGAGTGGTGTTTTAGCAAGTGTGTGTGTGTATGTGTGTACTGGCCAGTGACTTGGTCAGCAAATGGCCCAGCCATTGGATGCATGCAGTCCAAAGTTCAGGAGAGGCGTGCTTTTGGATTACTGCCAGAGCTGGCGGATTGGCTTCTCTCATTCAAATTATTCCTGAGTCAGCAAGAACTAGGAGCTACGCTAGCTTTTTGCCTCTGCTGCCATAATGGCCACAGAGACTGTCTTTACCAGAGTGTGTGTGTGTGTGTGTGTGAGAGAGAGAGAGAGAGTCTCTCCCTTGTTCGCACACACACCTGTGTCAGATATGTTTTGTATGGACGGTCTGTTTTCAGGCCTCCTCCTTCAGTTTGTGATATTAATCAGGGGAACTGGTGGAGGAGTCAACAGCTGTTGTCTGAGTGAGACTGTGGGTCTCTCTCATGAGCACTGATGTTGACTGGTCTGTACAGCTGCAGTCAGAGGTATGCTATGCCGTGGGCCGCCCGCTCTGGGCTCGATGATTTGTGTGTGTGTGTGTGTAGTGGGGGGCTTGTTTGCGTGTGGCTGAAGGTTAAGGCGTAGGCATTTATCAGTGCTCTAGGTTCAGGTCAGATCCCTGGGTTTCGTCTTACCCTCTCCTTGTGTTTGGACTAGGTGTTTAGGGTTTTGGCCCGTAAGTGGCTTAGCCGTCTAATACCCACGCGATCTCATTAGGAGACACATGATTAAGCGTCCTGGCAAATTGAATTACTCAGGACTAGAGCGTAGCCTGTGGCTAACTCCGCAGCTCCTTAGCTTCTCTCTTCTCTCTCTCTCTCTCTCTCTCTCTCTCTCTCTCTCTCTCTCTCTCTCTGTCCTTTTCTTTCTGTCTTTCTTTCTTTCTTTGTATGTGTGTCAGTCAGTCAGTCATGGCTCAGTCTGTGATGTCACAGCTGTAGACGTGCGTCCCGTTCCGAGCCGTCCCTCACGGCGATAAAAGTCAGACGGCGGCGTTCAAAAATTCACTGCTCTTCCTTTTTTTGGAGGGGGGGCCTGTGGACAGGCATTTGAAAGGAATTCTGCTCTGTGTGATTTCAGTGCACACAGGCTATGTGGAGAATGCTGCTTGGTCAGGGTAGGAAGTTAGGGGGAGATAATGGTGTTCAAGCCTAAAAAGATAGACTGCACACACAGACAGACAAACATTCATTTATATATATATATATATATATATATATATATATATGAGTGTGTCTATGTGTCTAATATGTGTGTCAGGTAGCCTGTTCTTTAGAGTTTGTCATTTACATATGGAAACAAGTAAGTGGTCTTGTAAACAGATTTCAAAGACAGAGTAAACAAGCAAATGCAAAGAGTTCTTTTTTCCTTGTGTTCATTCATTGGAATAAGTGTGGTGAAATGGACGGAATAAGAGGGAGAAAAAAAAACGGTTATTTCATCTTTTAATGTTGACCAAAACCCCACGTACCAAAGCATGTTTACATGAGACTACGGTACATACTGGGCAAGCTCCTTCATTAAAAAAGTCTCCAGAGCTGTGTGTTCTGTCAGTATATTTACACGTTTTACCTTTTTAAGTCACATTTTATGACCTTAAAGTGATGGCTTGGAATGATTTGACAAATATTTAAACCGTTACCACATCACCCCACCCCTTGCCTTGCAAATCGACCGCTTAAGGGTATATCCGAAGGTTCATTATGGTCCTTTCCTGGAACGGTGTTCAAAGCGCTGTCATGACTTGAGTCATATTTAGGCACACTTTGTTAATTATGAAGACGCTTATGTCATTGTTTGTGTAGCGGCAGTTAGCCAGAAACGGCACAGAGTGTGTGTGTGTGTGTGTGAGGTGTACCTGTGAGATTACGTGTGTTTCGAGGGGGCTATTCATTAGTATTTCTCACCTGTGAGATCGCAGGTGTGTGTGATGTTACGGGAAAGGGTGTGTGTGTGTGTGTGTGTGTGTGTGTGTGTGTGTGTGTGTGTGTGTGTATCTCTGAGGACTGCTTCCACTCTCTGATATCATTGATGACGCTTTAGTGACACAATCCAGGAGCCAAGGGAAACTGGGAGAGAGGGAAGGGAGGGGGGGGGGTAGACTGGGAAGAAAAGGCTGCCCCAGTCATTTGTAGACCGACTGTGAGGCAGAGACAGGATCTGACATGTCACAACATTAGCTGGAATGTGTGACGCAGGGTGTGTGTGTGTGTGTGTGTGTGTCTTTTCTCTCTCTCTCTCAGAAGGGAAGTACAGGAGGGATGGAAAACAATTTCAGGATTCAATGAAACCGGCTGCACCGTCTGTGTTTTCAAGGACAATGCTGGCTAGTTAACACACCCCGCACCCCCCCCCCCCCCCCCCCCCCCCCTTACGCTTTACTCTCTGTATAGCCCTTACTTGGACACGTTCTGTCTCTCTTCTCATTCATGCTTGACACACACACCGAACTTGTACACACATTTCACATTGTCCTCCTGACCACCACACAGACAGCTGCAAATATTTCCCCTGTGTGTGCATGATAGAGAGAGGGAGGGAGGGCAGGAGAGAGAGAGGGAGGGAGGGTATGAGAGTTCAGTGCTCTCGCTCTCGCTTTCTCTCCCTCTCTCCGTCTCGCAGGGGGCGGAGACAACCTGTTGCTGTTATGGTGGATTTTTTGGCCTTGGCTTGAGCCAGCTTCCGTTTCAAACTCGTTCTGAGTTTAGAACCCGCTCTGTTTGTTTTTCAGATTCCATCTCTTCACTCGCACTCAGGCACTTAACCCTTCGCTTTCTTTTCTTTTCTTTTCTTTTTTTTATTCCCTCGCACACGTAGTAAATGTTTGTTTTGGTCGGTTTAAGCATTTCGGCGTGGAGGGCAGATCTGGAAAGTTTTGGATATTGATGCTGATGTCGAGTTGGGATTGTTGTCCGCGCTGAGGTTGAGGGTTCAACATATATTGTCAGTCAGAGACCGCTACTCTTTTTCCTTGTATATTACAAGGGTCGTACAAGCTTAGTTTAACTTAAGTTTCTTTTTAAATATCAATCTCACCATCGCTGCTTGTCAGTTATGCATTACTTCCAAACAATGGATCTAAAATAATTTATTATCATAACTCTCATTGTCTGTGAGGTCTTGCGTCCACAAGTCAGTCAATGAAAAGGTAGGAAATTTCACCTCCGGGCTAATCTGGCATCTTATCGAAGCATGGGATCAGAGGCTTTTTGTTTTGTTTTGATTTTTTTTTTTTTTTAATTTTCCACAACAGTGCAAATGCACTTTCAGGTCACGCTTCAGGTGAATCCCGGGATCAAGCTCTGTCAGTTTCTGTTTTCTCTTCTTTCATGTTTAAACGTCTCCGGCTAAAGAGAAAGAAGCTGGCGATGTTGTTTTCTCTTTTTTGCTTCGGCTTGGTACTTTGACCGGGCGTGGTATTCCCCCAGATTGTCCAGTTATATGACTCTTCTTCCTCTACTTCTTTTCCTCCTCCTACTACTTCTTCTTCTTCTTCTTCCGTGTGAGTTCTCTGAAAACTTGAACAGAGGCTCTGATGATGAGCTCCATTTAGCCCGACTCCCGGAGCTCGGAATAGCTCTCGACAGATTTTTACACCTGCATCTCACACCTGGCTTCTCGACTCCGCTGCTCCGATGGGTGTTAATGAGCAAGCGTTCTTCTCTGCTTCACGGAGAGAAGGAAAAGAGAGAGAGAGAGAGAGACATTTTATTTTTACCCCTTCCAAACCTTGTATGTCTCTCTTGGTTCTGCTTACACCTCTCTAAACCAAGAAATTTGTTTGATGGATGGTTGTAAAAATGTCTGATGGCGCTGAAATACAAATTGACTGATACTTTTATCAATCCAATGGACTCACAAGAGATGCTTAGTCAGTAATAGTGATCGGTGGGAAAACGACTCGTCTTAAGCGTTCCCCAAGCACGTCGACAGGGACTTTCACGTGTTTGTCGGGGACGTTTTTTTTTTTTTTTTTGCGCTCTGATATCTAGTACCTTCCTGTAACAGTAGTAACGACATGACCTTTGATGGGAACTCGTCGTGCGTTCGCTGCTTGCTGCCCGACGGCCGAGGCTTTTGGTGGGGTGTTTTTTGGTTTTTTTTGCACCTTGCCCGCAGCCGAAAGGTTCCCACCCAGTGCTCCATCCACTCTCCTTTTGATTGATGGAGAATACATTGAGCACTCCGTTTCAGCTTATTAACACCCGACCAGCACCCAGGCCGATAACACACACACACACACACACAAAGAACTGCGGAAGGCGGGCTAATCTAGCATGCTGATTGGCTGGGTGTGGTTCCTATCACATCACTTTCCCCTTTTTGGTCAGCTGTTAGGAAAAGGCGTTTTTAGAGGAGGGGTGGAACGGGGGAGGGAGGGAAGCAGGATTCAGGGCGTCATCGGCGCGGCCTGAAATTCTGTTAGTGACTGTGACCTGGCGGAACTGGAATTTGATTTCTCATCAGATGTAGAGGAACGGAGGCGCTGGCCGTGTTACGAGAGCGAGAGCGTGAGTCAGAAGCAGTAGATGTGATATGCGACTAGTCCTTGGCTGAGAGTATGTTGTGTCTGAGTGTGTGTGCTTCAAGCCCATGCATGACGAAACAGTCATTGTCTCACACACACACACACACACACAAAGTGCCTTTATTCATCGCGGTAGTGAGCTGTAAACCTGTCTGGTTTCCTGTTTGTGTGCACAGGTCAGGGCATCACTCTGTGTGTGTGTGTGTGTGTGTGTGTGTGTGTGTGTGTGTGTGTGTGTGTGTGTGAGAAAGTTGTCTGCGGCGGCTGTGAGATCGTGCTGGTTTCTGTTAGAGCGTCATTAGCGCCTGCCTCACTGGTTCCTCAGAGCTCTGGATCCCCGGCGTTCTGCTCTTTTGGTCTGACCTGCCGTTTATGGAGCTCTCCTTTTTCTGCTTTATTATCGCTCGTTATTGTTTATCTTTTTGCAGCGGATTTTTTTTTTACAGACCACGTGGAGCGCTGAATGTGTGTGTAAAGCTTTGCTCTGTGTGTGTGAGAGTGTGTGTGAGAGTGTGTGTGTGTGTGTGTGTGAGTGTGTGTTTAACGCTCTGCTCTCTCTCTCAGTGTGTATGGAGCATTGTGAGAATGCCGCGTCTCTCTTGGCCTCCGTGCGGGAGCAGGAGATGCAATTTGAACGTCTGACTCGAGCTCTGGAGGAGGAGAGGAGGAGCGTGGGGCCCTCCGGTACCCTCCCTCGCCCCCTCCCCACCCTGCAGGTAATGCCCCTTCTTCCAAACCCACCCCCCCCACAAAAACCTACCCACCCAAATGCCTGCTGGGATCCTCATCATAATCATCATCATCAACGTCATTGTCATCATCATCATCATCATCCAGTTCTTTGTTGCCCCTCTGTATCGCCACTGTGCTTTTAACCTGATTGGCTCAAACGTCACGACCCTATGCCATTTCCCTGCACCCCCCCCCCCCCCCCCCGCATCATGCCGCAGTGTCATCCGCTATTCCTCATCACCCAGCACCTGAACTTCATTTCCCAGCACCTCCCACCTCTTCCCCATTCACATGGTCACATGGGGCCAGAACCAAGCCGCGACCCGGTTCCAGACGGCATTATCATCCTACGTCGCTTTTAAGATGCTACCATCCTTTTAACGCCACTTCAGTGCCATCACTATGGAGCTTCTCTTCTCCATCTCTCTTTCCCTCCAAGCTCACGCCATCATCACTCGTCTTTTCCTTTTCATCTGTGCGTTGTTTTTGTTTTTGGTTTTTTTTTCCTGCCGTTCCTCCTCCTCAGAGAGTCGCGGCTTGCATGTCTGTGTTCTTGGATGAAAAGTTAACATGTAGCCGAACGTCACCATCTCATCTAGAGGTTTATTTATTTGTTTGTTTGTTTATTTATTGGTGTATGTATTTCTTTATTGCACTCACTGTCGAAATGCTGGGTTTGTGTCAGTATTTCCCAAACCTTCTCCTCACACCAATCCCACCTCGCCCTGGTTTCCATACTGCGGAAGAAAACCAGTTTGGCCAGTTGGTTCTTCTCAGAAGCGAAGGGCTTGTAAGATTCCAGTGGTACAGTGAATGTTGCTCAATGTCCAAAACTCCCAACTTTTGTATCAGCTTTTTGCCCCCCCTCCCGGAATTTCTATCTTCTGTCCCTCAGTGATGACAAGCACTTCCTGTCCCCTCCCATCAAGATCTGTCCGTCGCACTAACCCCCCCCCCCCCCCCCCCCCCCCCAAAAACCAGCGTCTGCTCCCTGGAACGCGTTAACCGTAAATGCGATGAATAACCCCATTAACCGCTGACGCGTATACTCACCCCCCCAACCCCCCCCCCCCCCCCCCCAACCACCATCTCTGTGTCTCTCTCTGTCTCTTTCTCTTTCTTCTCTCTCCACCCCCCCCCCCCGTGTCTCTTTCAAACACGCACTCTGTAGTATCACAGAGATAAGAGTCAGCCACTGCGGGTAGGGCAGAGAGAGAGAGAGAGAGAGACGGAATGCCTTATCGCTCATTTTGTTGACATAGTTCTACGGCATTAACATACCGGCAGAGGTTTGGCCTACCTTCTGACAGGTTCTCACAAGTCCAGGCCTCGCCTCGGAAAGGACAAAGCCAGGACAGGGGCTCCCCCTGGGGGGTGGAATGGGTACTGTGCCCCCCCCCCCCCCCCCCCCCCCCTCTCCGCACCACCCCCGTTCTCTGGTTCCCAGAAACTTTCCCAGAATTTGTGTTTGTGTGCGTGCGCGAGCGCGCGTGTGTGTGTGTGTCGTGGCATGTCCTCGCAGAATAGATGCAGGAGTCGGGAGTTTCGGTCGTCACCGTGCTTGTTCTCAAACCGCAAAACTTTCGCAGTGTTTGGTCCAGTGTGTGTGTGATTTATTTATTTATTTATCTTTGTTTATTTATTTAAAATATGTGATTTTTTTTTTTTGTTTGTTTGTTTGTTTGTTGGTCATACGTCAGTTGAACTAACTGTTTTGCATGCATAGACTTTTGTGGGAGCTCCAGTTGATGTAAAGTATATGAATGTGGAGTGGACTTTCTGTGTGTGTGTGTGTGTGTGTCTGTCAGTGTGTGTGTGCGCGCGAGCACTGATGTAATGGCATTTTATGTGTGTGTGTGTGTGTGCGTGTGTGTGTGTGTGTGTTTGAGTGTCCTGCAGTAACCTGCTCTGGATGTTTGGAATAGCTATGCAGCACGGTCACTGGCCGCTGTGACTCCGACCCCGTTATCCTGTATCTGTGTGCAGTTTCTGTGTGTGTGAGAGTGTGTGAGAGTGTGTGTGTGCGTGTGTGTGCAGTTTCTGTGTGTGTGTGTTTTTTTTTTCTTTTAACCCCGTCGCTGCCTCTCCCTCCCCTGTCTCCGTACAGAACGGGCGCATCTCCTGTGATGCGGACATAGAGAGACTCAAACTGAGTGAGGGATACATCAACGGGACACAGGTAGGTCAGGGGGGGTGTGTGTGTGTGTGTGTTCATTAGGGTGTAGCGTAATGTTTCATTCTTTTGCTTGTTTGTACGTATGTGTGTTTAC
>NC_044505.1:18751037-18781037 GCF_902362185.1 Chanos chanos
TCTCTCACACACACACACACACACACACACACACACACACACACAACCTCTACCTCCAGCATCTCACCTTTAGGAACGACAAGGTACACACACACACACACACACACACACACAAGTCGGTCAGCTCTATACAGCTCAGCTATTAATAGCAGAGTGGTAATACTCTGACAGCTCCTCACTTTCAGGATCAAACACACATACACTGTTCCCACTGCACCTAATGTTTCTACACAAAGATGTGCATGTGTACATATCTCTGAACTGTAAGTCTTCACACCTGTATCTTTCCCTGACTCTCTCCCTCCCCCTCTCTCTCTCTCCTCAGGTGAAATCGGAGGTGAGGCGTCTGAAGGGAATCCCAGCACTGGTCTCCATGCTGGACAACCCCAAGAAGGAGGTTCACCACGCGGCGTGCGGAGCCCTGAAGAACATCTCGTACGGCCGCGACCCCGACAACAAGATCGCCATCAAGAACTGTGACGGCGTGCCAGCCCTCGTCAGACTGCTGAGAAAGACCAGAGACCAGGACCTCACAGACACCATCACAGGTCCGCACCCTCAGACCAGTACACAAACCAGTACAGCGTCCCCCTCCTACCCACGGCCACGCCCCCCCCCCCGCCCCCGTCAGCGGTTACGCCTCCGACTCTCCGCCTCTTTGACCTGGACTTACCAAACAGCACCAAACGCCAAAAACAAAGCACCGAATAACAGTCACGTATAATTTGATAATGATTTATTTGTAGTTCTCCGTAACGTTAGTTTATCTAATAGTCAAGTTTTCGTCGGCGCTGTGTGATCTCACACACACAGGTCAGATGAGGGCGGTCGGGCGTGGCGGAGTTTGCATTGTAACCTCACGGTCCTGCAGAGCCATAAGGCCACAGTCTCTCGCTCTTTGGCTGGCGTGACCGTGCTTTGTCTGCTGCGTCGGGCGCAGGCCTTGGCAGCTCCTACCCAAGACCACGTCATTCGAGCGAGAACTCGAGGGTGTAATGAAGTTTGCGTTGTGACTCAACGTCGTAGAACAGAAGAGAATTTTTTTTTTTAGGAGTTTGTTTACAGAGGTTTTGGAAGGCTGTGTAAACGCTGCTTTGTCTCTTACGTAATGATAAGAAATGAGAGACATTGATTAGTAATGATGATGATGATGATGGTGTCGTTCAGGCACTCTGTGGAACCTGTCGTCTCATGACTCGGTGAAGATGGAGATCGTGGACCACGCGCTCCACGCGCTGGCCGACGAGGTGCTGGTGCCCCACTCGGGCTGGGAGAAAGGGAGCGACGGAGGAGAGGAGAGCTGCAAACCCCGTCACCTGGAGTGGGAAACCGCCCTCACCAACACCGCCGGCTGCCTGAGGTACGGACTCACACAGACAGGGGAAGGGAATGGGTTTTTTTTTTAATGTTTAATAAGATCTTAATGAAACGGCAAACATCTCCCTACACAAACACTCTCCTGTAGGAGTCATAATCACGGTACACTGACTCAGAGGAGAAAAACATCATTTAAAAAGAGAGAGAGGGAGAGAGAGAGAGAGAGAGAGACAAACAAAAAGCGTGGTTGTGAGAAGGAGGGGGGGCGGGCAGACACATTAAACGGGGAGGGAAGTGGAGAGGCTTGGAGAATTTGAGGAGGAGGGAGAGAAGAGGAGCAGTTAATTGTTAAGGGGGGGAATGTCAGAATTAGGATGGGAGGAGAGAACGGGAGGGAGGTGAAGAAAGAAACGTTAGAGGAAGGGATCAACCTGATGAGGGGAAGAGAGGATATTCTGTGACAGTAAGGGTTACTGCAAGACTGAGAGGGCGTGATGTGTGTCCAGTGGCCCGTTTGTGTGAAAGAGGCACAGAGAGTGTGTGTGTTTATTTGTCTATCTGTATATATGTGTGTGTGTGTGCGCGCACACGTATGGGTGTGAGAGGAAATCGCTTTCTTAAAGGGGAAGAAAGAAGGGAAGTCCAGGGGAAATGCCTTTTTTGTGAGAGCTGGTTAACCGTGTGTGTGTGTGTGTGTGTGTGTGTGAAATTCCCTCAGGCTAAAACCCAGTGCTTTTGAAAAGGAACAAAGGAAGAGACATATGATCTTTCAGTCCTCTTATTTCCCCCGAGTTCTTCTCTTTGAGCTTCTCTGTAATTCTTTAAGTTCTGGCCTTATAAAAACACCTCTCCACACAAAGAGACAGAGAAATGCTTTTCAACCTGATTACATCTAAAGAGCTAACTCTATCCTTCTATTCATCTCTCTCTCTCTCTCTCTCTCTCTCTCAGGAATGTGAGTTCAGAGCGCAGCGAGGCAAGGAGGAAGCTGAGGGAATGCACCGGATTGGTCGACTCTATCATGTACATCGTCCAATCACAGATAAACTGCAAAGACGTGGACAACAAGGTACTCAGTCACTGCTCAGCACTCTCTGTGGTCTCACTAATGTTCTCTAATGGCCAGTGGATGACTTAGGCACACTAAACTGAGTCTAAAACGCACTGTGCACTGATGGGTTAAACGGAAGTCACAAATAATTAGACGCGTCTTTGTAGAGTGAGGGTGTGGTTGTGCAGCATGTCTGTGGTAACTGCTGTCATGTGAATGTGAAACGAAATGTAAAACATTGCTCTCTCTCTCTCTCTTTAGCTGATAGAGAACAGCGTGTGTCTTTTGAGAAATCTGTCCTATCAGGTGCACAAGGAAGTCCCAGGCTGCGAGCGATTCATCGACAACACGCCTGTCAACCAAGGCCCCTCCCCTGCCTCACAGAAGACCGGCTGCTTCAGCTCCCGCAAAGGCAAAGGTGTGTGTCTCGTGTGGGCGTGTTCCCACTAGCGGTGGCGCTTTGAGAACAATCAGTCCTACAGAGATCAGTTTTCCAATCAAAAGAAAACCGATTTCTCTCCGTTCTGGGTAAAGAAATCAACACTGTGCCGCATCTGTGGCAACTGAACACCCGAGCGCCTCGTCAAAAGACATTGGTCACGTTTTAAAATGAACATACTGTAAATGAAACTAAGGGCCCCAGACTTCAGATTTCAGACGGCTGTTGTGTGTCAGGTCTTCTGTGTCTAAGGTTTGGCTCTGTGTTTGCATTTTGTTTGTGTGTCTCTGTGTGTGTTTGTTTGTTTTTCGGCCTGGTGTGTAAGTTAATTGGTGCTTTCTACTTTTTGGGTGGCTTGGGTTACTGTTGCCGTGTTTTTTTTTCTCTCTTACTGAAATACCTTCTCTCTGTCCTTCTTTCTCTCTCCTTCCCCTCCTTTTCCTTCTCTCCTTCACTCTTCTCTTCCTCCCTTCTTCTCTCCCTCTCTCTCTCTCTCTCTCCCTCTCTCTCTCTCTCTCCCCCCCTCCGTGTGGCAGACGAGTGGTTTTCCAAAGGTAAGCTGTGCTTATGTAACCTCTGCCTGTTCTGGGCCTGTGGCGGGCTTCTGTAGAATGACTAACATAGAGGGCCTCAGACTCACCCTTACCTCCCCACCGTCTCTGTCTGCCTCCGTTCCATCTCGGCGCACGAAACGCCTCACGAAAAGGCCAAAAAAAAAAAAACCCACCAGCGGCCTCGCATGAAAAATCGGCCCGTTTCGAGAGAAGAATGGACATCCTTGTCCCCCAATGAATGGGGTTTTTTTTTTTGAACAGCGCCGATGTAGAGATGGAACAGAGGCATCCGTCACTAACCTGCGTTACGGGGACTCTGCGTCCGCGTCCACAGTCACCCGTTTCCCATGCGTCAGATCTTCTATAACCGTGGCATTGTTTCACTCACGAGAAAAAAAAAAAAAAGGGGGGCAAGAGCCCAACTCGTGTCAGAGGTGGTCTTTTCACGGAGCTCCAGTTTAGCCTATGTGTTCTGTCACGGAAGTTTGGGTTAGTGATCAAATCAGAAAAGGTGGACGCTTGAAATGGTTTCATGTTTGGCCAACGTCACTCACCCCATCTGCATCACTCGTCAGTGAGTCTGTGTGTGTGTGTGTGCGTGTGCGTGTGTGTGTGTGAGACAGAGAGAGAGAGAGAGAGAGAAGTGTGAATTTGTGTGCATGTTTATGAGAGCTGTCTTAATGTAGGTATGAAAATGCAATCTCCTCTCGTCCTCTTATTATTATTTTTTTTTTTCTCCTTCCCTCATCCAGGGAGGAAAGAGGAGGATGGGACAGGCGACGTGATCGACATTCCGAAGAGGACCACTCCCGCCAAAGGTGAGAGCAGGGCTGTGATGTCATCGGTCGGTCAGTGACGCGCGCACAGCTCCTCAGCGAGTCGATTTGAGCGGAATGTCTGTCACCGAATGAAATCTAATTTCAGCCCTTCCTTACCAGTGACACAAATCTAATGTCAGCCCTTCCTTACCAGTGACACAACACGTGGTCATTTGGTGGCTCATCTATGAGTTTTTACTCTGTGTGTGTGTGGGTTTTTTTTTTGGTTTTTTTTTTCCTCTCACTTATCACTTCTCTGTTTTATTTGCCCCCCTGAATTTCCTCCTTCCATTTTGTTTACTCTGGCTGCTTTATCTCTTTTTTTTTTTTTTTATTCAACTTCTGCCCTATTCACATCTTCCCTCTTCTGCTCTCTCTCTCTCTCTCTCTCTCTCTCTCTCTCTCTCTCTCTCTCTCTCTCTCTCTCTCTCTCTGTGTGTGTAGGTTATGAGCTGTTGTATCAGCCGGAGGTGGTGCGTTTGTACACCTCTCTGCTGAAGGAGAGTAAAAACTCCTCTGTGCTGGAGGCTGTAGCCGGCGCAGTGCAGAACCTGAGTGCGGGACGCTGGACAGTAAGTTCACTCACCTCAAAAAAAAAAAAAAACCCTCCCCCCAAAACCAGCACCCCCCACCCCCGTCCAATCCCACAGAAAACCTTATAAAATACTCCTAATGCAAATACTGTCCTTTAGGTTCATCTCTCTAACCCTCAAATCAGTCACGTGTGTGTGTGTGTGTGTGTGTGTGTCTGTGTGTATGTAATCACATAGCCAATGTTATTTGTATACAGGTGAAACTGTTGAACGGCAATAGATGTCTGTTTTTTTTTTTTTTTGTTAACCTGTTCTGTTAAGTTTGCTCTGAGAGTGATGTTTTACGAGTGTCGCATGAGCGAGCGTGTGCGCTCTCCCTCGACCTGCGGCCGAGGTCGGTTTCACTAGTCGTGTCAGTTCGTAAGTGGATGATGTAATGTTTGCAGAAGGAGGGAACGGACTAGCCTGTGTGTCTGTACATTGACCTGAGTCATTTGTGTCGAATCACTCCCCGTGTCTCAAACCTTTTGAAAAATTGAATCATAAGTGATTATAAATGTATCTGTCATTAACTGTTTGTTTTTGTTTGTTTGTTTTTTTCCTTTTTTTTTTTCTTCTTCCTTCATTTAACTATCACAATCACCGCCTGTAATCCTTCCTCCTTCTCTCTCCTTCCCCCCTCTGTCTGTCGCTCTTCCCGTTTCTTGCCAATGCCATCATAACATCTCACGCTCTCGCTCGCTCGCTCGCTCTCTCTCTCTCGCTCTCTCTGTCTCTTTACCTCTGTCTCTGTCAGTATGGGCGTTATATCCGGTCGTTGATCAGACAGGAGAAGGGTCTGCCCATGATGACTGAGCTGTTGGCTCATGGTAATGACCGTGTGGTCAGAGCGATGTGTGGAGCCCTCAGGAACCTGGCCATCGACGCCCGCAACAGAGAGCTGCTCGGTCAGTCCCCGTGTGTGTCTGTGTGTGTGTGTGTGTGTGTGTGTGTGTGTGTGTACCCTGGTTGTTTTTTCACGCCACTTAGGAAGTTAAGTGTGTTTGACTGATCATCTCATGGCATTGTCATTAAACTGCTTTCACAAAATTAGTGTCCCGTAGTCTGTTCACATCTGTGATCTGTGCATGATAGGATGCATATCACACACTCTCTCTCTCTCTCTCTCTCTGGCTCTCTTTCCATCATATGTAACACTCTCTCTCTTTCTCTCTCCTTCTGTATGCCAGGTCAGCATGCCGTGCCTAACTTGGTGGCGAACCTGCCTGGCGGAGGGCAGAGCCAGCCCGTGCGTGCCCTGTCAGAGGAGACGGTGGTGTCTGTGCTCAGCACGCTGGCCGAGGTGCTGGGCTCCAGCGTGGAGGCAGCCAAGACTCTCCGCAGCTCCCAGGGCGTGGAGAGACTGGTGCTCATTAACAAGGACAGGTCAGCAGCATCTCTCTCTCTCTGTGTGTGTGTGTGTGTTTGTGTGTGTCTCATTTTGAAGACCACCTATACAAACGTGGCTGCTTCTTAGTGAGAACAGGCACTTTGCTTCATGTCTGTCTGTCTGTCTCTCTCTCTCTCTGTCTCTCTCTCTCTCTCTGTCTTTTGTCCATCTGTCTGCATCTCTAGCTTTCCCTTTTTCTGATGTCCACCTGCCCTCTCTTTCATTTTTGCTGGACAGACTCTTCCTTCAGCTCTGTCTGTATTTCTTTTTTTTTTTTATATTATTATTATTATTTCTTTTGTATTGTATGTGTTTGATCCCAACCCTCTCTCTCTGTCTGTCTCTCTCTCTCTCTGTGTGTGTGTGTGTGTGTGTGTGTGTGTGTGTGCGTGCAGTAATCGTTCGGAGAGGGAGGTGCGGGGAGCAGGCCTGGTGCTACAGATCGTGTGGGGCTTTAAGGAGCTCAGACGCACGCTAGAGAAGGACGGCTGGAAGAAGTCGGACTTCATGGTCAACCTAAACCCACCCAAC
The DNA here is from genome assembly GCF_902362185.1 of Chanos chanos. Lineage (NCBI taxonomy): Eukaryota > Metazoa > Chordata > Actinopteri > Gonorynchiformes > Chanidae > Chanos > Chanos chanos. The sequence goes on from NC_044505.1 coordinate 18,757,710, forward strand.
AACACCCGCAGCAACGGAGGCTATGAAGACAGCACTCTGCCCCTCATCGACAAGGGTAAGACCTTCACACGTTCTCTTTCTCACACACACACACACACACATTAACTACAGTAACAGGGATGATGAGGATAGCATCCCGTCCCTCAACGACAAGGCTAAGCACATGTGCACGTTCACTCTCACTCACTCACATGTACAACATGCATATCAGCTAGGGACAGCAGTCTACACACACACACTCTCTCTCTCTCTCTCTCTCTCTCTCTCTCTCTCTCTCTCTCTCTCTCTCTCACTCTCACTCTCACGCCTAAATCATAAATGTTGATCTGTTTTTTTCCCCCCAGGAGGTAAGCCGGACCGGGACAGAGACATGATTCCATTGAATGATATGGGACCAGGTAAGTCAGAAGTGACTCACTCACTTACTCACACACACACACACACACATGCACTATACACTATATTAGAGAAGGGGTTTTAAACCTTTTTCAACATGCCCCCCCCCCCCAACATGCGCCTAAAAATCTCCTAATCTTGCGCCCACTTTGACGGGTGCTTGCGGACGAGGCCACACAGGTTGAAAACCCCTGTATTAGACTGCGTGTCTAAAGTCATGAATCTTGGTTTAGTCATAGGAACAGAGAAGCCAGACTTGTGTTCCAATGCGTTTTTTGCTAGTCGTTTACTGTAACCAATACCGTACAGATCTCAGACAGAGAATCATTTCTTACCACGCAGCTGCTGAGTTGCAGTCCTGCCCACACTAATGCACAGCTTAGAATTCCCAGAAAGAAACTTGCCTCCTCGGTGATCCGTTACCATAGAGCTTAAGTTAACACATTATCACATTTCTCTCTCCCTCTCTCTCTCTCTCTCTCTCTCTCTGTCTCTCTTTCTCTCTCTCTCTCTCTCTGTCTCTCTCTGTCTCTCTTTCTCTTTCTCTCTCTCTGGTTTTCAGACGCTTATTCTACACTGGACCAGAGAGGAAGGAGAAACACAATGGACGACACCCTAGAGTCTGCTGATAAAGACGGAGCACAGGTAGCTCACAGAAACTCACACACACACACACACACACATGCAGAGACCTGTCCAGCATGCTTGCATCTAACAACAGCACAGCAGCACCTCGGAGCGTGTTAACCCAAACACTTTCTCACACACACTCACACTTTCTCACACACACACACACACTCACACTTTCTCTCTCACACACACACACACACACACACACACACACACACTTACTCACATGCTCTCTCTCTCTCTCACGCACACGCACAGACAAGCACAAGCCGAATGTCTAACTGTTTAATGCTCGTCTCCTAATTCACTAATCCCGCTAATTCACTGGAACTAACCCAATAATTCACCCTCCCCCTCTTCTCTTTTCCTTTCTGCTGTCTCACAACCACTCATTTTCCCCCTCCTCACACACCCCCCCCCCCCTCTCTCTTTTGTCCTCTTTCTTGTACACTCTCTCTCTCTCTCTCTCTCTCTCTCTCTCTCTCTCTCTCTCTCGGTTTCTCTCTGTCTTTCTCAGCGGGAGATGTATGGGGAGAGGCGGGGCTCCTTGCCCTTGTTGGACTCTTACGACGGTTAGACCACTCCCCCTCTCCCCCCTACACAGTGCATGACCACGCATGGTATGTGTGTTCACTGGCCTCCTACCACAGCATGGGCGCGCTCTGTGTGTGTGTGTGAGGGAGGGAGAGAGAGTGTGAGAGAGAGCGAGCGAGCGAGCGTGTTGAGTGCGTCTGTGTGCAGTTTGTCTCTTTCTTTGTTTTTGTTTTTTTTTTCTGTGTGGTGTTTATCTAAACATATTATTTTGCTCTTCCTGCAGTATTTGTGAACAGTGTTGCCCTTGTGGGGTTATTTTTGTATTACAATGCTGATCATGTGACTTAAAGGTCACATGACTCAGCTGGAATCATACTCCCCTCCGTGTATTGTTTAAGTATTTAACCCCCCCCCCCCCCCCCCCCCCCCCCCCCCCCCCCGAGTTTATTTGTGCATATGTATCAGTAATATGCACTGAACACCCTCACGACTCTGTGAATGACAGTAGATGAAACCCAAAACGTTCGCATGCTTTACATATTCATCTCTCTCTCTCTCTCTCTCTCTCTCTCTCTCTCTGTCTCTCTCTCTCTCTCTTTCTCTTTCTCTCTCTCTCTCTCTCTCTCTCTCTGTTTTCCTTTACAGAAAAACTAATCGTCTGCATCACTCGTCGCGAGCGTCCCCTTCCTGCTTATTGTCCCTGCTGAGCCTCTGATCTCAACGCTCCGGGACCATGGCCACTAAATTAGTCAAAGCCACGTTTCTCTCCCACCACTACATCAGTATCCTCTCATTCCTCTCCTCTCTCTCTCTCTCTCTCTTTCTCTTTATCTCTCTCTCTCTCTCGCTCTCGCTGAGGTCCAGCAGACTGGCCACAGCTATGACATATGGAGTCACTACAGAATAATAATGCCTTTCCTCTATAAGCCAGTCCTCTATCCAATGACAGCCTACACACCTACAGACAGATGGAAACACTAAGGAACTGGAGAGTTTCTCTCTCTCTTTTTTTTTTTTTTTTGTGTCCTCCTGCTCAGTTCCCTACCTCTACCTTTCTTCTGATCTTATTCCTTCCTCTTCTTGTTATTCCTTCTAGAACGACACTTTGAACTGTTTTTGTGTTGTGTGATGACATCCAGTGACCCCTTTGTCATCTTTATTTTGTGACCCTTTTTTTTTTTTTTTTTAAATTCCATATTTGGTGATTGCTCACTGCATTATGACATTATCCTGTGACCCCTCCCACTACAGAGACTATTATGACCTCATCCACTGACATGTTCCACTACGCAGGTTTTATGACCTCTGCAGAAGCCACTAGATTTGACTCACATATGATGTCATAAAACACTTAACCCTTATCGCAAATTGCTAAATTGCCGATGCCTTTGTTGATTTTTGCCATGCTGAGTCTGCTGAACAGTTTTGCTTTTGCTGAAATGTTTTGAAACATTGGCATTTTAACTTTGGCATTTTTTCTCTTAAATCTCTGTTTTCTAATATGGTTCCAAATGCTTTTTTTGGTTTTACAGTGATTCCATAGTCCACATTGCATTACTGACATGGAAAGAGAAAAACAATGTATATATCATATTTCTTTAATAACACCTTTAGTCTTACGAAATAAGTACATTTTTGGGAAAGGTGTTGGGGCATTTTTTTCTAAATGGAATTTGTCCTGAAACCCAGATGACCACTCAACCTATTCCCGCCTCCCATTGTCTAGCTTGTTATTTTTCTGCCCACCTGCGGTTGTCGTGGAGCAGCCCGTGGAGCATTCCACTGTAGTCAAGGAAACCGGTGACGTCATAGAGACGCTGACCTGTCGTGGCTTTGCTGGAGAGGAGAGGTCCAGCAAGGGGAGAGAAAGAAGGGTTTGGCCCCAGATGGCAGAGAGGCTGAGCTGAGTTTAAAACGACCACCCTGTTCCTTGTACGACACGCTAAAAAAAAACAAAAAAAAAAAAAAACGGGCAAACACTACAAGCCACAAGGCCCCGTCTCCAGTGTAGCATAGATTAAAAAGTGGAGAAGCAAGATGTTTGGGATATTACCACTCAGTCTTAGAGCTTTACACACAGGAAGCTGCTGTTCTTTCAGGCAGGGTAAATAGCAGTCTTGATTGTGGGCTGAGTTCTTTTTTTTTGGAAGGGGATGGGGCGTCTGAAGAGTAAATGAATGTGTGTGTGTGTGTGTGTGTGTGTGTGTGTATATATATATATGTGACGGCATCTAACAAATCCAACCTGCTATCTCTTGAGTGCCTCGCTCCATTTGACAGGTGAAACAGGCGTGATTGTCTCTGTGCATGCGTGAGTGTATGAGCGTAAGGATGTGGGGTTTTGTTTGTTTGTTTGTTAGGAGAGCTTGTTGAGGTGCCCTGTGGTCAGTGTTGGAGGAGCAGCCGCGTCTCCCGAGCTCCTCGCCTCCGGTAGCTGATTTCCTGGGGTTCTTTTGTGGTTTTCTTTCTTTTTTTTCGTTTTTTTTTTTTTTCGTTTTTTTTTTTTTTTTGGGAGCGTGAGGTCGTCCATTGAGGATGTATGTCTCAGTAAGACCAATTAGTACAGTGCTTGTTAACGTAGACCGCATTTCCCCCAAATGCACAGTAAGTCTGATGTAGATATTTTACTGAATGGATACTGTAGCACTAGGAGTTAAGCGTCTTGGTCCTTCTTTCACCCTCCCCCCCCCCCCCCCCCCCCCCCCTTCCCCTCTCTTTTATTATATTTTTGTTTTCCTCACCGTTAGACACTACAGCAATGTCAGTCTGTCCAAAGTTGGAATGAATGCTAAGTTTAAACCGCTTAGAAGACGAAGAGACGTCTCGACCGAGTAACGCGCACCAAAGGATTGTTTCGATTTGGGAGAACGGAGTCACGGAATCTGTTAACGACAAGAAACACAAAAAGCACCCTGACGAATACGGTGGCAGAGATCAGATTTTGAATCTAGCTTGATATTTAGATAAAGATTAAAAAAAAAAAATAAAAGCACATTTAACTATTGTATACGAGAGAATATTTGTTAATTTTAATTATTTTTCCTCTTGGTTTTATGTTCTGTGTTTTTTTTTTGTTTTGTTTTTTCCTTTTTTTATATATATATTTTATGATTTTGGGGATAATTTTTTCTCTGGGGCTGCTGTGGGTGAGCGCATATGCAATCAGTTTTATTTTTTAATTAAATGCATTTATGGTTTATATCTTTTAATTAAAAGTAAACACAGCACACACACAGACACACACTCACACACACATATAAATCCTTTTGTCAAGTTCCAGTGATGTTTGATTGTAATTATGCATCAGTCATCTGATGACAGTTCTGGCTAAAAACCTTTCATCTGTCTGCCTCTGATCTTCAGTTTGCACCTTTCTCTTTGGACTGAACATGTATCTAGCAATACCGTTTTTAATAAAAGAATGTTTTTGTTTTTTTTCCAATTCCCATGACTGGTTTCAATTATATGTTTTAAATGTATGATTTTGTGCTAGGGTTCTAAGTGTAAAGAATTCAGTGTTAGGGTTTTGGGGTTGCTATTTTTTCACATGGCCATTGTATGAAACAAGGAAGTACATATTTAATATAAAAAAATAAAATAACTGGCAAGACTGCGACTTAGGCAAACAGACCATCTGCTTTGAAACAAATGTAAGAAGCCATGCCCATAATGCCTCACCAAATTTATACATTTTTCCTGAATCTCATCTGGGAGATAGATGTGTTCTTTTATTTTTATATCTATGCGCAGAGTGTATCGGATGGTTTTTTACCAGAGCCATGGCTCTGGTTTTTACATAATACACCAAGGAACCACTGTGGGCCCTTAGTGACCTCACTCTTACTCCATGGGCAAGATGGCTCGAACAGTACCCTCTAGCGGAGAATGCAATGAACAAGAACAAAAAAAACAATTGAAGGAGAGTTAATGAAGCTCCAACAGTATGTGCAACGGCCTGGCGTTTTCAGAATGTGAACAAGTATTTCATGTTGAGAGAAGCCATACTGGACGTGTAGAGATATAATCGACTTGTTCCTCTAGTTTTATATACATTTTTTTGTTTTTCTGCTTCACGCGGGGAACCCTGAATTAGTTTTTGCGGGTGAGAGTGATTCACCAATAACGGGTAAGCTCATTTGTTAACTTTGGCTAGCTAGTGAAAAGTGTTAATTTACGCGCTAACAGACCAACGGAGACCATTCTTTGTCAGGCTCGATAAATGACGTTTTTGGTAATATAGAAAGGACTTCTTCTCTGTTAATTATTTCCTTAATAAATGAGCGCCTTCTACAGCTATGTGGCTGTAGGTCAGTCGTTGCACATGACCTGCTAAATTGGCTATTAACTGCCTGATTTAATGAGCTAATTGAAAGGTTAACGTGAGCTCTAGTAAAACAACAACAACAAAAAACTCCAGACTCATGAGAAAACAACGTTAATCTCAAATTTCCGTTGGCGTTAACGTTTGTTAATTTCACGCATATCCGTAGTGTTTTTCATGTACCGAAAAACACTACGGTTAAAGACGACAAACGCACGGGATCGGTATTGCGTGTTCTCGCGTTAAACGAACGAGAGGGTAAGGTAAGCGAACCATGAGTTTTAAAAAAATCTCGCCTTCCTACAACGTCTCACACCTAAGTTATCACCCTTGTTTCCGAGTTTGGTTTTTGCATAATATTTTTCAGAACTGACATGCTTGTCTGATCTCAAATGCACAAGTTTTAACCACAACTCGGAATTCATAATAAGGGACCTTTTTATAATTGGGTGCGTACATTCAGCCTATCAGAGACACAGTGAGGAACATGGCAGATAGAAGAATTTACCGGACTTACAGACGCAAATACCAAAGTTGTTCACCCCCTCTTTATGCTCTGCCCTGCCTCAGGCCAATTTATCTAAGGCATCAGTTTAAATGCAAGTCTGACAGTTTGTGTGTATGGCTTTAAATAATTATTTCAACACTTACTTGGTGACATTTTTGACTGTTAACTAGATAGATAGTAAACTATTTGCAAGTAATATGTTAATTCAAGAACCAAAATTTAAACCTTGTCATTAAAACTCCATTTGAAATGTGCAACTTTCATCTCTTTCTATGCGTTTTCTACGCAAGAATGTGGAGATATAGGAAACCAGGCTTTGCCCTGCTGCTCCTTGGCGAATTGCAGAGGCAACAGCAAAGCAGCCATTTCTGTGACACACTACTACAGACAGAAGGTAAGGAGGGAGGGATGCACATATTGCAAGCCTTTATCAGATGATTGACAAGGCAGCCTTGCCTGTTTCAGGCCTACAGTTTACAACTAACGGTCAAATCAAAACACACATTTCCAGACAGGCATGCTTTCACTTGAAGGTTCAGTAAGTTCAGTAATCTTTGGTCTGAGCTTTAATCCTCTTCGGCATTAGATGTAACCCCATTTTGGTACTTTCTCTGCCTGTCCCACCAAGGTGTCTCTGTACCTGCACATAGCTGTGTTTTGGCTGCCCTTAGCCCCATCTTCTCACAAGCACTGTCCAGCTACCCCTCACTCCCTGTGGGCCAGAGCAGGCTGCTGAAGCTCCAGGCCGTCGGGGCCCATGCACTGCTGAAACTGGTGGGGTTCCTGTACTCTGGAGAGATGGGTGGGGAGGGCCTTAAAGAGCAAGAGGAAGTGATCTCAGCTGCCAACCAATTGGGTTTCAGTTGCCTGGTTGAGGCAGAGGGAATGATGGAGAGCAGAAGAGCAGATGGGTGGAAGAAATGGAGGGACGTCTGTGTGCAGACAGAAAGAACGGAGGGAGATGAGGAGGAGGAGGAGGTGGAGGAGAAGGGGAAGAAGAAGGGGGTGATGAGGGATGCGAGCGTGCAAGTGCTATCTGATGCACAGATGCGCACAGACCGTTGGACTCAGACAGCTAATCCTGAAGTTTGTTTGCTCTCAGTACAAACTCAATGTTCCTCGTCGGCTGTCTTGTCCAATGGTCAGTTGTCTCCTCTCACAGAAACTGCCACTGTGAATGCTCACAACCAATCACTTGTAACCACTTACCCCACTGCGCGCCACCAAATCGCCTGCATGCCCTTGACTCGACCTCCGCACGACCCGAACTCAGGACCAGCAGGCTCAGACTCTGAGGGGGCTTTCTGTGGCGAGTCTGAGTACAATGGAGGAGGGGGTGCATTTTGGCGCCAAGTGGGGAAGGGACACACAGAGGAAAGAGGGGCCCTCCAGCCCGAGTCCTCGCTGGGTGGGAACCGACCGACGGTCAGAGCGATGCCGGGGAGGCAGAGAAAGCCAAAGAAATTGAGCGCGCGGAGAAAAGGGATGAGGAGAAGACGTGAAAGGTGGGGTCTGATGAACGGAGAAACATTCCCCTTCACAGAGTCAGAGGGAGATGATGGAGGCGGACGAGAGAGGGCACGAGGAAGAGCAGGGCATGGTCAGAGAGGCACCAGACTGTTGACGCAAAGCGAGACCAATATCTCTCTGAAGATAAGACTGAAAAGGGAGAAGAAAGGGGCATTGTGGGAGATAATGAGCTTACAAGAGCAAGGTAGAGATGTTAGCGAAATGAAGAATGTATCTTCCCGTCCAGAAAGAAGTCACTGGTACCATGAAAAACCCGCTAATGATACCGTGAACGTGGAGTTTCCAAAGGTGAGTGGAAAAATTGTGGTCATCTCAGCTGTTTAATGAACAGATTAAATTTGGGAAGCAGATGTAACCGTGTAGTTTTTATGACTTCAGATTGAAGTCATAAAAACTACAGTTTCACTAAGTCAGACTGACTTAGTGAATCTTTAAAACAAAACTCAAATCTTCTTAAGACACTTGTTTCGGTAATAACCACTTGGACATCTTTGCCCCCACAGGATGATGCTCCACTTTTGAACAGGTGTTCCCCCAGACCAGTCTCGTGTCCTGCCCTCCATCAGCAGAGTTTTGGAACTTTGACCCTTACCCCTCCTTCAGACTTGCCAACTTCCCCAGGTCAGTCCGGTCACCATACCCAAAATCTTGTTCCTGCCTCGTCTCTGCGGAACAAGCTGTCCACGTCCCCTGACTTGGCCCTCACCGAAGAATCCGACGAACAGATCGAGAAACTTCTAGAAGATATCATGATAGACCTGAACATCTTGCCTCCGGTCACGACAGAGAGCCAACCGTCCTCTAGCCAGGACCTCACAGAAGAGCACTGTTTGAGGGGGCGTGACTTCGCTGTAGTGAAAGCTGGTGGTCACGCCTCGAGACGACCAGAAACGGGTGAGAAACATAACAAATTATTTTAACCCCTGAACGACAGCTTGTAATGTTAGATATGCCCAGTTTAATCCTGTAAGTTAATGACACATTGGCATTACTGTTTTAACCTGAAATTAAGAATTTACTCATTTTGGCTGATCAAAACTACTCTGAGCAAAGTGCCTACCTTTTAAGGACCTGTTAACATTGTAATGTCCTACTGCTAACCTGAGCGTCAATATTAACCTGTTGCCAGCCAGTTGAACACATTTGAGCACATTTACCTCTGTAGGGTGTGAACTGGTCCCTTTTTCTTTCACTTCCTGTAGCCTTTCCCTTGAACACGATTCAGTCTTCAAATGACTCTTTCTTGGATGCACAGTACGGCACCTCTTTGGCTTATGTTCCTCACCATTGCCTCCACTGTCCTGTCACGTTTCCACCTCACCTCAGAAACCACTGCCCATCCCACACTCACTGGTCCCAAACTGAAGGTGGTGGGTCCAACACAGTCCACGATCACAATTCGTGTTCTACAGGGTTGCAGTGCCTTGGTCCCCATAGACAGGCAGAATGCAAAACAGGGGGAGGGTCCTCTGTGGAGACTAGTGCTGTTATGCCAACCACATGTTCTTACCCTTTGCATGGAAAAGAGCACGGGCTTCCGTGCCCAAACTTGGGTGAACTGAACAACGTGCTTTGCCATCTTTGTGGTCCAGTTGAGAATTATGCACAGTCTGCTGGGTTGGCACAGAGACAGATCACGAAAACCAATAGGACTGTCCCACGTACTGGCGAAGAGGGTGATTTTGCTGATGTGAGTGCGGAAAGGCATCTTTGCAACTGTTCTCCAAGGTCTTTCAGAGATATGTCGCTACCAAAGTGTCTCTCTCCACTTGAGCAAGAGGAAAGCAAGGTCAGTACGCTTACCTCAGAGACATTGAAAACTGTACCGAGACCTGACTTGGAAAGTCCATTACGCCCACCTGCAGCACAAGATTGCAGTCATCAACCCAAACTAAGTATTCCCCCATGGCTGTCCTCTTTTCCATCCAAGCTTGAGTTTCCTCTTAGCTGCATGGTTTCTTCATCCAATCCCTCAGCAACGATTCATGAGGTTTCACCAAGTCCGTTATGCTTCAAATGTTCATTGTCAGATGTCACATTAAACAAAGAGAGCTATCCAAGCATTGTGAGACCAAACAAAGGTGTTGCCAAAAATGTAAACAAACAAGCAAGGAAGACTGTAACAGAGACAATGAAACAAGGAAATGAGGGACAAGAAGCAAATGAGACTGAAGTTGAAGGATGCGGATCCCTGTGCAGTCGTAAAAACGGAAACGTGGTTATTCTGGAAGATCAACAGAGCAAGAACAACACTGGCCCAAATTGGGAAAAGGCATGTAAAGCTCAACCACAGAGAGTTACAAAGAAGTCATCGAAGAGAAATGAAGTTGTGACGGTTCCCAGTTCAGATAGACAAGGTATGGCTGCAGGTGTGCAGACTAGGCAACAGGTTGGATGCCTCCATGCTGAAAGAGGGACTCAACAGTTTGCTAACAAGCAGAAAAAAGGATACAAGTTTGAGGAACAGGGGTCCCAGAAACAGTCAATAAATGTGAAGAAATCAGCAGTAAAGAACACTAATAAAAAACATTGGCGGTCAAAACCAAGGTGCTGTGAAAACGGAGGAAAACCTCGCGGTAAGGTTCACGCTTCAGCGCACGATGTAAAGCGCGGGCCCGGACGACCTCGAAAAATCCAGAGGGATGTCAGAGTCCTTGTCCAAAAGCTGAACAACGTAAAAGAGCTGAACGTACAAACGCCTGGCCAGTTAGCCTCCGGCGGTTTCGGCGGTCACGATGTGGAAACTACGAAGGGCAAGAGGAAAATGGACATCTTGGAAGAAGAGATGCAAACGGCTAAGAGGAGGAAGGTTGTGGCGGTGGAGCCGAGGGAAGTTCAAGCTGGCGCAGACCGAGGAAGGGCTGAGCCAAAGCAGAGCGTCCCGCTGTCTGGAAGCACCTCGTTAAGTCGAAAGGCGAGGCAGCCAAGCGTCATTGATCAGATTTTCCATCAGACCCCTATGAGTGTTGGGGGGACTGCCAGTGGGGTCATTCTACCCATTGGCCAGCAGTCGGGTGGATGTCCGCAAGACGCTAAGAAACGCCAATCAACGGGGGTCAAAACCAAGTCCGTCGGGGCAGCACCTTTCACGTTTTCGAAGTTCAAAGAAATAGTGGAACACAGAAAAAGAAAATTGGAAATGGGAGGCAGCAGAGAAGGAAAGAAGCTTATAGAGCAGACAAATAGCCAAATCGAAACTAAAACGAACACTTTTCAAAGTATAGAAAGCAACCGTAAAAACTCAGCAGATGAAGAAAAAGCACAGCTGGATAAAACGGATAGCTTAATCGATGGCGACAGTACACTAGTGGCATTAAATGTCAGTCTAAATGCTGACCTGAGTGATTTGGCAGATAAATGTGTAGATGACTGTGTCATCTTACCATTGGACAGGGAAGTGAACAAAACCAAGCTTTTGGAAATGGATGCCCAGGGAAAATCTGAAGAGAGATGTTTTCAAACACTGAGATCCGAGGACATTACAGGAGATACCACAGAACTTATTCATTTCGGGAGTAACATGACTAGGTTGACCGAAAAGGTTTCGGGAATGGTTGGAGTAGTTAATGCAGGTCAGCAAGATGGCACAGAACATGGACAAAACAACCAAGAAAACACAGAGTTTGTTGAAGCTGATGCAAGACGTAGAAATCAGGCCAAAACTGTGTCTGAAGTCATGGCAGTTGGAAAGATGTTGCTCTCTAACGAGCATAAAACAAAGAAATTAAACAAAATGGCAGAGCTGCAACCAGAACAAAACGGAGGTGCCCATGAAGTTGATGTAAGCAGGTGTCCAGCTGAAATGGAAGCTGAAGAAGATTTGGAACGGCACAGTTTGGTTGATGTGGGCGAAAACCGTGAAGAGGAAAAACTGGGTGGCGCTGTAATGGATGAAGAAGTGGAAATCGAGTTTGAAGAGAGTGACACAGTGGTTATTGGTAAAGGAGACAGAATGACCACAAATGAATGGGAAACCACTGAAGTCGACGTTGAAGAAACTGAGATCATGCTCGAGGTAGAGGATGAAGGAGAAGATTTAAAACGGCACAAGACGGACAGAATGATTCACTGCTCCTCTCCAGATGCAGGTAACTATGTATTCCGCTTGATCTTTTACTTAAAATCTGTTAACAGTCTATAAATGCTTTTGTATTTTCTTAAACTACGTGTTGAAGGTCATGGGGTGGGGAGGGCGAGGGTATTCAGGGAGAATTTGCTCTGCTTGATATTCAAACAATTTGTATTGAGCCTGCGTTATCAAAATTTCTTGTTTGCATAGAATCTACATAAATGTAGTCCATGTACTTATTTCTCATAACTGATCTTTTCAACTTTGACAGTGGACACAGAGAAGGTCGCAAGCAAAGGTCACAGTCACATCCAGCAAGCTAATCGGGCTTCTCCAGTTCTTGTTTCCAGCGAGGTTACCCCAAGGTCAACAGGAAGCTGGGAGGAAGAGGAAGTGGAGGTGGATGTTCTCACTGGCTCCCCTGATGTTCTCCCACAGACATGGGCTGAGGGGCCAAGCATCATGTTGCAAGCAGAAGAGGAAGAGGAGGAGGAGGAGGGGGGTGAGGAAGAGGAGATAAATGTGACTGGAGATGAGACAGACTGAGTTCCCCTTGCTCTTCATATTGGAAACACAGCAGGTCCACCACCTTGGACCTCATCAACATATTGTGTAAGTTGGTTGTTGAAGGGGCTCAAAATCATTTACTACTGCCATAAATCTCTTACTTTCTATTTTTAAACTCTTACATATTTTAAACTATTTTTAAGCGAGTTTATAAATTGTTTCACACTTTGTATCGTTTAACAGTTTTCATTTGGTAGCATTGACTTGATACCAGAATAATATAATATAATGCCCTATTTCCTATATTTTAGCTGTTATAAAAGTTGCTGAATTGTGCGAAATTAGTTAAATGTAAAACGTTTCTCACAAGATTCTGGATATAATTGCAAACTGTGGTTTTGCACAGTTAGCAGTGATTTGAGAGTGATGCGATGACGTTTACCGTTTTTGAATTGAAAACTTTATTGACAGCGGAAGCGCTGTCCGCCAATAACCGGGAGACCGCACGTGTTTTTTCATCCTGTAACTGAAGGTTACTGTGGTTCTGTAAGGGCTCGTACATTTAACGGAGCCCGTAGCTTAGAAAGTCCAGTGTGTTGGGGTGAAAAGGCTTAGAGCGGACAGGTTTGACTGTAGAGATGGACCCCATGAAAGCACAGCAGTTGGCGGCGGAGCTTGAAGTGGAGATGATGGCAGATATGTATAACCGGTAATGTTGGCTAACGTTTACATCTCGTAACTTAAAGCTAGCGGTTGTTGGCGTCACTGATCAGACAGGATTCCTTTAAGAACGCAGTGACTTCGAATGATTTGATTGCTTGTTTTTGCAAAGCTGTTGTACAGGCGTAAACAGACCTCCGATTAAACCGCGTTACAATGCTAACGCTGGAATCACCGTTAACTAATGTGCACAGGTATACAGCAGTTAGCTTTGGCTAGCGCATCAGTAATCTCAAGGTTGCAGTTACACTAGCTTGCAAATAAACAGTAAGCTAAGTTTGATCACTTTATTCAGGCATTGACAAAGGTCGAGCTCGACGTTGATTGTAGTTCTTTCCTGTTTTTTATTATAAAGGACTTTTTCCTGTAACTGTGATAAAGTACTACGTTGTTTAAGTTCCATAAGCCTAACAGACATGCATTCTTCGTTTGTCATTTTAAATACGCACAGAGATGTCTGGGAGCACGCCATCTGCCTGCAGACCTAATGTACACACTACGTATGGGAACTCAATGCCACCTGTGTAGTATTGATGAATATTACATGATGAGACATTGCGAATGACTTCATTCAGTACAGAACAGCCCTGCATGCCAACGGTATAATAGCATAACGGTCTTTAAATGGCGAGGCCGACAGTTTGTCACTCGTGCTTTTGGCTTCCTTAGTGTTCGAAACAGTTTACGTATGTTGGTGATGTTGGTACCCAAATTTTGGTCAACTGATTTTTTTTTTGAAGATGATTTTATGTATGTCATTACTTTTAGACAAATTGAGACACTGTTAAAAACATTCTGAAAGCAGCTATGATCATAACTGCAACTTGGCCAGAACTGTGTAGTTCCACAGCCACAAGTGTGTTTGCCACGGTGCCATTTCTCTTTTTGGAATGACGCATATATGAACAGCGCACATGTACCGTTACCACAAGTCGCGCTGCCATAGTCACATGTCATCTCAGTTTCATTCTGTATTTTATTTGTGTGTTTGCGCGTGTGTGTGTGTGTACGTCTCCTAGCTCACACGCTTCACCTTCCTTTTCTGCAGCATGACCAATGCATGTCACAGGAAGTGCGTCCCCCCGCACTACAAGGAGGCAGAGCTGTCGAAGGGCGAGGCCGTGTGTCTGGACCGCTGCGTGGCCAAGTATCTGGACCTGCACGAGCGCCTGGGACGCAAACTCACCGAACTCTCCGTACAGGACGAAGAAATGATGAGGAGAGCAGCGGCTGGGAGCGGATAAGAGCCAACACACACACACACACACACCCCCTCTGGACTAACAGAGTGGGCAAGTGTGGGGGTGCTGTAATAAAATGAATGGGGGGCGGTGGGACAAGCTGCACTGTGTCTTCTAGATGTTTAGATGTATACAATAGGTCTGTTCATTCAAAGTGAGATTTTTTTGGGGGGGGGGGGGGGGGGGGGTCCTGGACATCGGTTTGGGTGTGAGAAATGTAATCGGGGTGTTTGTATCACAGGTCTGGATGTTAAAGTAAAGCTAGTCGGATAACGAGGGGAGTTTGGGTAAGGAGTGTTTGAACGTCGCATCGCAAAAAAAACTCCCAGAAAGAGCATTTTTGAGGGAGCTGAAACACTTGGGAACCGTTGGACTTTTGTGTGGTGGAGCATTTCCGGGTGACAGAAGGGGACTTCTTTGATGCTCACTGTGAAGGAGGACAAATGCCAGAGAAAAAAAGGAGAAATGATTGACAGTCCGTGTGACTTTGTTTTTGTTGACTCTTATACTCACCCCTTACGTTTAAATTTTTTTATTTGACAGTTGTGCATGGACCAGGTTCTCAGTGCGTGAATGTTTGTTGAGAGATTTTTTTTTTTTAAAGCTGCACATCGGCTGATCTCGCTCTTTTGTGTATGGTGTTAACATATATTTGTATTCTGTTTAAAAAAGAAAACATCTGTTGGACTTAAAGAACACTTAATGCTGTTTTACTCTATTCCTGACTTATTTTTTTCCCCTCTGTTGCACAACTTGAATAAATAACGGCGTGTCTATATTTCTTTGTGTTTGGCTGCCGTGTTGCTTTTTTTCTGTCTTAAAAATAACTGCGCTTTCATGGATTTACGAAACAAAAAAACAGGTAAACGTTCAGAGGGTACACAAAAGTGTGACTTTTCTCTACTCGAACATTTAGTTCTTGGCAAGATGTGACTTTCAGATGACAAGATTGCTGTCGCTCTGATGAGCGTTTAAACGCCATCTGTCGAGGTCAGTGTTAACCGATGTATCGGTAGGAATGGCGCTCTTAGTGAAAGTTAAGGTTGTAGGCCTTTGTAGTTTAGAGGGTACAAAACTAACGACACTCCATCCACTTCGAGATAAATTAACCAGGAGAAGCCTGTATTTGGGGCAATGCTATGCTTTACGAGACTTTTCTTGAACTTCATGATCGAGCACTGTCTCTTTAAGAGAAGTAAACTTTCTCAAATCTCCAGAAGAGGGAAGTGAGAAGACGAGACTTTCGTTTCCCCTTTTCTTAGATTTAATTTGGACTATCGCTGCGCTTCAGTCATACAATCGGGGATATACGTCGAGAGATACCAGTCGAAAAAAGTACGTCTCTGCACTTAACCAGTCCATAACCTGGACAGTTGGCAAACTGCGTTTGGAAATTGCGGCCATTGTGGTGAGTATTTGTGCAAACATGTTTGCTCACGTTTAATAATTAAAGATTACGGAGAGCAGGTGTTCCAAAGATCGATTGGTGCATTTAGAGTTGAGTCAAGCATGACCGCTTTTTGCACTTGGTAGGGAAATCCAATGAAATATACTTTTAAGTGGAATTGCTTCATGACGTATGATTAATACTTTTCCATGGAGTTAGTTGCGAAAACGTTTCTCACCTGAAAGGTGATTCATTAAGCAAGATCTTATTTCCATCGGCAGTCAGTTTCATATGGAAATGTGATTCATTTTTACGTTTAGTGATCAGTTTTTAATCTTATACACATATCTGGTCAACGTAGAGCAGTCTCGATGCTGGATAATACTGGTGTGGATAAACACATCTCTTTGTTCTAGTTCTTCACCAACACTGGACATGCATTATTTTTTTACTGTTCTACAGCAATCGCTGCCGAGGCGATTTTTTTTGGCTGCGACCACAAGATGGCAGCAGCGGCCGTGGAGGGTAACGTGTACAGAGAGGCGGAGGTGCAAGCAGCTCCCCTTGCCGAGGAGAGAAATGTATTACATGCTCGGGGAGCCGAGGGCAACATTCAGGGGGAGGTGAGGTTACCCGCGTGGGAAGAGGTTTATTTAACATTGCTCTGCACAGGCTATTGTATAGCCTACAACATTTTCATGTTGCCCCTGTTCTGTAAACTAATCTTATCTGTACAAAAGGAAGGAACTTTTCGATATTAAACTTGCTTTTCAATAATTTATGTGACAAAGTAAAAAAAAAAACCCCCCAAAAAACCAAAACGCTTTTATCTACCTGTCTGTCTGTCCATCTATCTATCTGGATGTCCATCTGTCTATCTATCTATCTATCTATCTATCTATCTATCTATCTATCTATCTATCTGTATGTCCATCTGTCTATCTATCTATCTATCTATCTATCTATCTATCTATCTATCTATCTATCTATCTATCTATCCTAATCTGTTTCTTTCAGGTGGAGGAGTTCCTTGGGCCTCAGTCAGACTACGATGAGGAGGAGGAGGAGAGGAAGTACTACAGGAGGAAGAGGCTGGGTGTGGTAAAGAACGTGCTGGGGGCCAGCTGTGGAGTCATGATTTT
Source organism: Chanos chanos (assembly GCF_902362185.1). Taxonomy (NCBI): domain Eukaryota; kingdom Metazoa; phylum Chordata; class Actinopteri; order Gonorynchiformes; family Chanidae; genus Chanos; species Chanos chanos. The sequence goes on from NC_044505.1 coordinate 18,774,695, forward strand.
ATACAGCGTTTACATGGGTGAGTTGACTGACCGACCAAAACCATCAGCACGTGCACGCCGGTCGAGCACGCGCTAAGCATACTTAACACGGTCGGCGATGAATCGAGATGCTTTGCGTTGCATATGAGGTTTTCTTGCATGCACAGTGAGAACTCTGTCGTGTCTTTTAGCATCAAGGTATGAGGTGTCATGTTTTGTAGTATTGTGATGTAATCTGTCTGTGTTCCATCATCTTTTGTGGCATTTTGTATTCTAGTGTGCTGTGTTGTGTTGAGTTGAGTTGAGTTGAGTTAGATGGTGTTGAGTTAAGGTGGTTATGTTCAGTTGTACGATGGTGTGTTGAGTCTTGTGACTTTGTTTTGAAATTTAAAATTGTGTTGTTGCGAGAAGTTGTGCTGTGTTGAGTTTTGAGGTTGTGTTGAGTAGGATGACGTGGTGTGGTGTGTGATGTTGAGCTGAGTTGTGTGGTTGTTTTGAGTTGTGTGAAGTTGTGTTGAGTTTTATGAGTTTGGGATGAGTTTTAAAAGGTTGTGTGTGGAGTTTTGTGAGGTTGTGTTGGCCTGTGTTGGTGTGTGATGTGTGCTGATTTGTTAGCTGATATTTTTGTGGTTGTCCAGAGCTGTATGTTTGAAGTGGATAAGGTTGTGTTGACTTGTTTACAGTTATGTTGAGTTTTATGTGGTTGTGTTCAGTTGGATGACATTTTTAAGGTGTATGAGGCTGTGTTCAGTTGTTTGCAGTCATTCTGCATTTGACATGCTGAGGTATATGAAGTTGGGTTGAGTTATGTGAGGTTGGTTTGAGGTACACGATTCATTGAATTGTAGGCAGTTATGCTGAGTTGTACGAGGTCGTGTTAAGCTGTTTTGGTATATAGTGGTCTGCTGAGTGGCCTGCGATGGGCTGGTGACCTGTCCAGGGTGTTTCCCTACCTTTTGCCCAGTTAGTGCTGGGATAGGCTCCAGCACCCCCCACTGCGACCCTGATTAGGATAAGCAGCTTAGATCATGAATGAATTAGTGAGTGAATGGCCTGCTGGGTAGTGTGGTTGTTTTGAGTTGTGTTAGGTGTGTTTGAGGCAGGTGAAACTCTATTGAGTTGTATGAGGTTGGGGCAGCCCGGTTTCGGGCTCGATTCCCGGCCGGGCAGCCAGGGTCCTCTCTGTGTGGAGTTTGCATGTTCTCCCCATGTCTGCGTGGGTCTCCTCCAGGAGCTCAGGTTTCCTCCCACAGTCAGGTTAGGCGAATTGCCCCTAGGTATGAAAGTGTGTGTGTGTGTGTGAGTGTGTTTGTCTGTGTGTCTGCCCTGCGATGGACTGGCGACCTGTCCAGGGCCTTTCACCCTATGAGCGCTGGGATAGGCTCCAGTACCCCCCGCGACCCTAAACAGGATAAGCGGCTTAGATAATGAGTGAGGTTTAGATAATGTATGAGGTTGTGTTTAAGTTGGATTACTCACTGAGATGTCTGAGTTTGTGATGAGTTGTTTGCAGTTGTGTTGAAGGTGTCTCACTAGACATCTTTGTTGTAGAGCAGTAATTCCTAATTCCAGTCCTGAGGGCCCACTGTCCTGCACATCTTTGTTTTAATTCAGGACTGACGCACCTGATTCCACTGATCAATTAATCATCAAGCCCTTGATTAGCTCATTTAACTGTGATAATGAAGAGTTAAAACAAAAACGTGCAGGACAGTGGGTCCGCAGGACTGGAGTTGGGAATCACCGTTGTAGAATATTATTATTATATTATTATTTGTGTTGATTTGGATTATGACATGCTGAGTTGTATGACGTGTTATGTTGTGTTGTGTTGTGTTGTGTTGTGTTGTGCTGTGCTGTGCTGTGTTGTGTTGTGTTGTGTTGTTGTGTTGTGTTGTGTTGTGCTGTGCTGTGCTGTGCTGTGCTGTGTTGTGTTGTGCTGTGCTGTGCTGTGCTGTGCTGTGTTGTGTTGTGTTGTGTTGTGTTGTTGTGTTGTGTTGTGTTGTGCTGTGCTGTGCTGTGCTGTGTTGTGTTGTGCTGTGCTGTGTTGTGCTGTGTTGTGTTGTGTTGTGCTGTGTTGCGTTGTATTGTGTTGTGTTGGGCTGTGCTGTGCTGTGCTGTGCTGTGCTGTGTTGTGTTGTGTTAGGTCTGTTACAGATGCAGCTGATCCTACACTATGATGAAACGTACAGAGAGGTGAAGTATGGTAGCCTGGGGCTGGAGGACATTGACAAGAAAGTGTTGATGGGCATTAACTTTACCCCAGTCATTGGCCTGCTCTACACCCCAGTGCTCATCCGGTATGCCTCACCCCCCCCCCCCTTCTCTCTCACTCTCTCATGCTTTCTCTCTCTCACTCACTCTTCTTCTTTTTTGCTCTATTTACATCTGCCCATCTGCTTATCTGTCTCTGTCTGTCTCTCCTTTTTTAAGCTCTGCTCTTCCTACTCTTTCTCTATTTCAGTTCGCTCACCCTCTCTCACCCCCCCCCCTCGCTCTCTCGCTCTCGCTCTCTCTCTCTCTCTCTCTCTCTCTCTCTCTCTCTCTCTGTCTCCCCCCTCTCTCTCTCCCTCTCTCTCTCCCTCTCCTCTCTCTCTCTCTCTCTCTCTCTCTCTCTCTGTCTCTCCCCTCTCTCTCTCCCTCTCTCTCTCTCTCTCTCTCTCTAACACCTTTTCTTGCTCTGTCATCCGCTTTAGCTGTGAATGCAGACGTAATTATAATGTTTTAGAATATTCATTGTGCACGTCTGGGGTGATTAAACCTGTGACCACGTCACAAATAGGCTGTTTACTTATAGAGGAGGGTTTTTTTTCCCTTTCACTGAGAAACTGAACTAATGACTTGCAAAAGCAAGTGATAATTAAGCCTTTGATTCCCTTTTTATTTTTTTAGGAATCTTTTAGGAAGTTTTAACCTCTGTGTATTTCTCTCTCACTTTTCTTACTTATTTTCACCCTTCACTTCACTCTTCGCCTTCTCTCATCTTTTCTCTTTTTTTTTCAGTTTTCCCCGCATGCATGGTCTGTTCATTATTACCTCACTGATATTATAATGAACTATAACTTACTGTATATATAATATGATATGATATAATAGTAGCATTAGGAAGATAAATCATATTATTTTAATACATAGGACTTTGGGGTCTACAAATGTGGAATAAGTTATATGTTTGTGACACTAAACTGCAGTTTTTAACAAATGTGTGCTTTTCCTTCAAATGTCTCTCAGTTTCCTGGGGACAAAATGGATGATGTTTTTGGCATCTGGGATCTATGCGCTGTTTGTCTCGACCAATTACTGGGAGCGATACTACACCCTGGTACCTTCGGCGGTGGCTGTAGGAGTGGTCATCGTCCCGCTGTGGGCGTCTTTGGGGAACTACATCACGAGGTGAGGATGTGGCTGTCTGCAGTCATCTGTCACTGTATCAATTATACAGTATTTTCACCCCCTCCTCTCAGGTAAAGAGCAACCATTTTAAAAGTATCTCTCCTCTCTTTTTCACTCTCTCTGTCTGTCTGTCTCTCTCTTTCTCTCTCTCCTTCCCTCTTCCTTTCTCTCTCTTCCTGTTTCTCTCTCTCTTTCTTTCTGTCTCTCTTTTTCTCTTCCTTTCTCTCTCTTTCTGTTTCCCTCTCACTTCCTTTTCTCTCTCCCCTGCTCTTTGTCTCTATCCTTCTCTCTCTCTTCTCCTCTCCCCCTTTCTCTCTCTCACTCTCTCTCTCTCTCTCTCACTCTCCCTCACAGGATGGCTCAGTTGTATTATGAGTTTGTGAACTATAAGGAGGAGCATGTACAGGAGCAGAAGAAAGTACCAAAGGGAGCCTATCACCGATACATCATCATCTTCCAATCAGTCTTCTACATTTTCTTCCATGTGAGGAAATGCTCTAATTTTTGTGCTGTCTTACTGCTGTCAGTCAAATCAGTAGCCAATCACTGACCTCATACCTTAGGTCCTGCCCACTGTATTCTTACTAGATTGTTAGTGATTAAAGATGAAATATTTATGTGTGTGTGCGCGTGTGCGTGTCTGTATGTGTGTGTGTGTGTGTGTGTGTGTGTGTGTGTGTTTTCAGCTCAGTTTCGTTTTTGCGGAGTTCCCCATGATCTTCTTTCTCAATGGATTTCTGCATGACGTGCCACACTCAACTAGCAACGCGAAAACCTGTGGTAAACACTCCCGTTCTGTTGCTGTTTTCACCCCAGTGTTTTTCCCTGATGGTTTTATAAATTAAATTGTGTGGAATGTTGATCTGTTCACCTACAGACCGTGCGTACTGCTCAGTCAGCCTGTGTGTCACATGGTTTCATCCTCCAATCAGGGCAGGTGGTGTCAGGGTTCTCGATGTTTACATAAGCATTTGTTTGTTTAGAGTTTAGTTTATTGGCTTGAGTGTGGATTAGAAGCTGAATGTTAGTTTCAAAACAATTGTCTTTTCAATGATGTTTATGGTTATACATGCTTATTGCTGGGTTTATGAAAACCATAAACCAGAATTACATTTAAGTGTTCATAATTATTGTAATAGTTTTTTGAAGAACACTCATCTCAACACTTTAATATCCTAAAATTAGAAGTGTAATAAAAACAAAAACAGTATTGTTACGCCTGTTTCCACATTTATTCTAATAGAAATACAAATACAAATACAAATAATTTTGATGCCTCAACAAATACAGATACAAATACATTGCTCTTTGTACATCCCTAGTATGTATTATGCATGTATGTATGTATGTATGTATGTATGTATGTACGTATGTCTGTCTGTATGTATGTATGTACGTATGTATGTGTCTGTCTGTCTGTCTATCATTGTGGCTCTCTCTCTCAACTCAGTTCAGTTGACTGGAATTCAGTTTGCTTGAATTCAATGAAGCATTATTGGAATGGTTATAATAAATATATATTACCAAAGGCAGTTGTGATGTAACTAGTCTCTCTCTCTCTCTCCCTCTCTCCCTCTCTCCCCCTCCCTCTCTCTGTCTGTCGGTCTCTCTCTCTCTCTCTTTCTCTCTCTCTCTCTCTCTCTCTCTCTCTCTCTCTCTGTCTGTCTCTCCTTCCCTCTCTCTCTCTCTGTCCCTCTCTGTTAGGAGCGGACACTAAGGGTTTGACCACTGGTTTTAATAAAACGGTACTGGAGCGCCTCCCTCGCTCCCTGCTCCTCATCGAGGTGGAGAGCGTTCTGATGGGAGCAGCCTTCCTCGCCATGATCATAGTGAGATCTCTCATTTTATTCTCCTCCTCCTCTAATCTCCAAACTATAAACACTCCCCTCAAGCCCAAAACCACACTAGACTCTATTACAAAGCTACAAATGTTGCCTCCGGGACCAACGCTGCGTCATTGTCTGATCATATGAATGAATGAATGAATTGTATATCTATTTTTAGTGCATCTCACTGTGAAAACATAATCGCATGTGCAAAAGCGCTATATGTTAAATGCAAACCTAGATTTCTGCTATTGAAGTCTTCCCGTATGGAATCGCTTAACAGACGTTTATATTAGATATAAAAAATATCAAAGTTTCACTCAAGTTGAAGGTAATTCAGATGAAAAGAGAATAATTTTTTTTTTTTTTTTTTTTTTAAATGTGTTTATTCAAAGCGTTGACCTGTTTGACAGTCAAGGTACTTTTAATTTCCGTGCCAAGACAATGAATGAGTCAGACTTACTCAAGTGAAGCTGAAAGTGTGTTCTGCTCTTCTACTACTTTTTTTTTCACTTGAATCACATCCATACATTTATTATATATAAATAATAATAATATAATATAATATATTCATATAATATAATATTCATACTGTTATAATTATTATTAGTAGTAGTAGTATTAGCATTACTATTGGTGTTATTATCAGTATTATTATTATTATTATTATTATTATTATTATTGTTGTTGTTTTTAAAAACTGAATGTTAAAATCAGATCAAATCCCACAGTTCCTAGCGCTGTGCGGGGCAGCGTACCGGCCGACTGAGGAGATCGACCTGCGCAGTATCGGCTGGGGGAACATCTTCCAGCTGCCTTTCAAACACCTGCGCGACTATCGCCTCCGCCTGCTCTGTCCCTTCTTCATCTACTCCGGCCTGGAGATGCTGTTCGTCGTCACCGGCTTCATCCTGGTGAGTGAACACGAAACACGAAAAAAGGGAGAGGAAGCGGTCGAAGGGAAGGCAAAAAAAAAAAAAGGGGAGCTGGAAGGGAGCGCCTCTCTGAAAGCGTCGGAGAGGAGCGAGTGTCATAAGGGAGGGGGGGAAGGAAGTGTGTTAGGGAACCAAGAGAAGATTTCGATTTCTTTCAGATCACCGGAAGCTTTGATACTCGTCCTTTTTTTTTTTTTTTTTACTTGACGT
>NC_044505.1:18786037-18811037 GCF_902362185.1 Chanos chanos
ACCCAAGCGTGGTGTTCACAGTGTCACTGAACTGACATCGCGTGTGTTACGGAAATGACAATAAGCGCCGGTGTTGTTGTGGATCTAATCTTATTCCCTCTCCCTCTCTCTCTCTCTCTCTCTCTCTCTCTCTCTCTCTCTCTCTCTCTCCGCTCCTCTCTAATCCCAGCCTTCACTCATTTTCTCTCCCTCTCTCTCACTCTCTCTCTCCCTCTCTCATGGTCTTAATGCTGGATGCGTCTTATGGACTGGATTTTGGGTGTCTGACAGTGTGAACCCCAGTTTCTCCAGTGCTGGTAGTCTCCGCTGTGTCGTTCACACTCCATAATGTACTGCTGTCCTTTGTACCCTGGATACTCATAACATACAAATCTGAAAAGAGAGAGAAAGAGAGAGAGAGACAGAGACCTCTAAATTTACATCTCTATTTAGGATGGAAAGAGATTTTTAAACAAATGGATGACGTGAGGTGAAGTTCAGAGGGGGGAAAAAAAAGGGAAAGATGAAAAGAGAGGATGCACTGAAAAGGTGTTATTATAAAGGCATAAATTATTTCTCTCCTTTTTTTTCTTTACAGTTTGGACTGTGTAATCAGCCATGATCCCTCGTACGTCATACTCACACAGCAATTATTTCAGTCAAGGTGAAATAAGACGACGCGCGTTTCCACTGATACGAGTAAAACCACCCAAAATGCACCTGTTCATACTGCAGGCAAAGTACCATTGATGTATGAAAAGCATTCACTCCACTAAAAGAAAAAGTGTATATATATATATATATATAATTTTTTTTTTTTTTTTTTGGTGGAATGAAGATCTTTGGTTATGAAGAACATTGGAGGGGGGGGGGTCTGATTCAGAGCTCCATACAATACATTTTCCCTTTGAAATGAAATTTAATTCATGAATGAAAGGTAACCATATATCAAACAATACAGGACTGATTACTGCAGAGCATTCCAAGACACCATCATTAGTCATCAGTGAGAAAAACCTCTGAATAAAAGCTTAACGGTATCATACTACAAACTGGGAAGGTGAAATTATCTTTCGATTGTTTCGCTGTGGGCTCTGAGGTGCTTCATTAAGTAGGTAAAGACAGAGTAATTTTTTTTTTCCAGAAGGCGAAAGAGGAAGATAGAGCAAGGAGAGAGAGAGAGAGAACTACTCATTTTGGCAATCATTTAGCCGGCAGGGAGACGCAGAGTAAGGAGCGACCGAAAGGGTGAAAAGGAGGAGGACAAGAAGGAGAGTGGGAGGACAGAGTGTATGTAACAAGGAGGTGAGAGGAGCAAGAACAGCAGATAGAAAAAATAAATGAGAAAGTTGAAAAAATGAGAGAAAGTTGAGGTGTGCTTTGTTTTTTTTTTCTGTTTTTTTTTTTTTTCCTAGAAAAACGTCTGAGTCAACTGTGACTGTAGCGTTGAAAAATTAATTACTATTTACTGCATACATTTAGTGCGGAATAAATATGTTAATTAGGTTTTTAAAAAATAAATAAATAAAAATAAAAATAAATAAAAAACAGTTTAACTGTTTCATGTACATAATGTTGATGTTGACAGTTGAATGCATTAGCAGTAAAAGGTGTAGGGGTGAAGCGCTGATTTTAATGCGGGGTCATATTTGATCCCACTTGAAACGATCTGTGGTGTCATATGGGAGATGTCGCTGTGTGATACATCATGTGGTGCGCTGGCCTTAATCTGGCAATAAGAGTGTTACGGAACTGACGGTGTTCTGTACAGCTGGCTGTAATCTGTATGCCGGTTTGTTGTCGCGCGTTGGTGATATGTCAGTAGCTGTCGTCAGCTTTTCTGAGAGAGTAACGGAGTGCGTCGGCAGCGTTACTGTGCGTTACGGAACGCGGCGGCGCTACGTGAACGATGATCGCTGGTTCGAGAGTCTGTTACAGACCGTTTCAGCCTCGCACGGATTTTTACAATCAGTTTGACTGGATTACAGCGCATGTCAGCGTTGCATTCATGATGGTTATCGGCGTAACGTTATTACAGAACATCATCTATCAGGGTGAAGGTATGTGTGTGATGGCAGTCAACACGTCACTGTTAAGGCCTGGGTAGGCGTAACGTGAATGACGTCACGTGGTGCTGCATGTGATCCATAGGTTGTGACGGCAGTGGGCGGAGCCTCTGTTACGGCGGTGATGAATGTGGGTTGAATGTGGTACTCACGCTCCGCTCTGCACATGCATGGAGCCCACCTCCACACCGCACCAGCCCATGGCCTGCAGGGAGGGGTAGTCATCGCACAGCTCCACGGTGCGGCCCAGGAAGTTTTCCTTCTCAAAGATCATCATTCGACTGTGCTGATGAGACTGAGAGAACAGAGAGGAGGACGAGGAGTGAGAGGAGGAGGAAGAGGAGGAGGAGGAGGAGGAAGAGGAAGAGGAGCAGAGGGAAATTCAGATACAGAAACATATATACATAAAACAATTCACATGCAGCGCAAAAGCAGATGGATACAAACAAACAAACAAAAATGTTTTATCTGTCTTAAAGAACATGTATTACTGACTGAGATGCAAATATACAAATGTGAGTGAATTTCAAAGTCTCAAACTTCAGCATGCCAAATAAACTCGGGGAATGAAAAGAAGAAAACAAAGCAACTCAGCACTCTCTTTCTCTCGCTCTCTCTCTCTCTCTCTCTCTCTCTCTTGCTCTCTCTCTCGTTCCCTCTCTCTCTCTCTCTCTCTCTTTGTCTCTCTCTAGCAGTCACTCACAGCACAGCAGATGGGTCGAAATGACATCATCCTCTCGACATGATAACCCAGGCTACCGCTGAAGGCATCCCACTGGGGGTACTCTCCCCTCTCCAGAATGAACTGCTGCCCCTCAAAGTCATGGTGCTCATAGCCCACCCAGCTGATGAAGGTGATGGTGTTGGGGTGTGTGTGCGTGTGTAAAGAAAGAGAGGGAGATGGTGAAACAATTTTTACATTATTTCACTTTCCAAATCAGTTCGGTATCATGCAGTATGAATGAGACACAAGAGGAGCTTTAAAATTGGTGATGAGTTTCAACATCATGAGGCCATGTGGAATTAATGACTATGAAAAGGGAGAAAAATACCAGTCATTTCAGGACACGGAAACACACACACACACACACACACAACCACAGTGTGAGACTTACGCTCCACTCTCGACTCTGATGGAGCGGATGTTGTCGAAGCCACAGTTGTGGATGTTACAGCACTCCTGTGTGAACTCCTGACATTTACCCTGGAAATGCTCCTGTTCAAACACTGTCACCTGGTGGGAAACACACACACACACACACACAAACACACAAACACACACAATGCTCAGACAGTGCCAGCTGCTCAAAAGGATGACGTTTGTGTGTGTGTGTGTGTGTGTGTGTGTGTAGTTTAGTCAGAGAGACAGACAGTGATTGTGTTTGGTTTTGCGAGTGTGTGTACATGATTGTGCTGACTCAGAGAGGGGGGGGGGCAGAAAGAAAGAGATAGGGTGGGGTGAGAGAGGGTGGGGTGACAGAGAGACAGATAGAGAGAGAGAGAGAGAGAGAGAGGGTGGGGTGAGAGATAGATAGAGAGAGAGAGAGACAGAGAGACAGAGATAGAGAGAGAGAGAGACAGAGAGACAGAGAGAGAGAGAGACAGAGAGAGAGAGAGAGAGAGAGAGGGTGGGGTGAGAGAGGGTGGGGTGACAGAGAGACAGATAGAGAGAGAGAGAGAGGGTGGGGTGAGAGATAGAGAGAGAGAGAGACAGATAGAGAGAGAGAGAGAGAGAGAGAGGGTGGGGTGAGAGAGAGAGAGAGAGAGAGAGAGAGAGAGACAGAGACAGAGAGAGAGAGAGAGAGAGAGAGAGAGAGAGAGAGACAGAGACAGAGAGAGACAGAGACAGAGAGAGAGAGACAGAGAGAGAATGAGAGAGTTTGTATCTGGCAGCTGCATGTCTTTGTTCTTACCTTGAAGAAAGGGGCCACTCCTGGCTCTGTGACGAACATGGGCTGGGTCAGTTGGCTCTGTCTCACCCGGTTCATCGTTTGCCTGAGGAAGAGGGTGAAAATAAGGGTAAGGGGGAGATGAAAGAAGAGAGAGAGAGAAAAAAAAACAACTGTTCCATCACTACCTGTTTTTACTCTAATCACTGTGTTGGTACATTGTTTGCCATTGTAGTCTTCATTCATTCTGTTGTCCACTATGCAAGTCCTATCATTTACTATCCAATAAATCTATAGCATTTTTCTGTAATATTAAATAAAAACTAATGTGCAATTATTTTATTCTTTAATAATTCTACAACCGTACGTATTAAGAATCACAACTTGCAAAATGTATTGTACAGGATCATTAAAGCTGTCATTTAAACAGTTCTTTAAACATTCTCTGCATTAATCCTGTCAGTTTGGAAAATAGCCATTTTCATATGTCTTACGGTAATTCCTGCTGTTCCTGTTTTGGGGGACTCTCTGTCTGGGATTCCATAGCTGAATTTTCACCTTCTCCTTTGCGTGGAACTAGCGCACGCCTGTCCAATTTAGCGGAGAGATTTTGCCAAATTCAGCCGCTTCTGTTTTATACCAACCACAACAGATGGGTGCGCGTCGCCTCGGCAAACACATGGGGAGTGTGTATGCATGAGTGTGCGCGCGCGCGCGCGCGTTTGTGCATTACGTTCTGATACCCTGTCGGACGGGGGAATGTCTCTCTTTGGCTTTTTTTTTTCTATGTAATCGTGTGTTTCAGCCTCGTCAGCAAATTAAGCCTTATGGAGCGGTTTGTGCTAAAGGCCATTTGAATGCGGCACGAGTGAGGGAGAGCCAGCGCGCGACCCCGCGCGCTGTGAATAGGACTCTCACAAAAGGGCTAGTCCGTTATAATCGTATAGGTCAGCACTGTCCAGCGTATAGGCACAATGGAAAGGCTATATGTAAAGAATGAAGGGATTTGTGGACTGGATATGTGACTGTGAGAACCACAGCGATAAAAAGTACTGATTAATTATTATTATTATTATTATTATTATTATTATTATTATTACTATTATTATTATTATTATTATTATTATTATTATTATTTTATTTGTAGTTTGACAGTTGCCAGTTTTGGTAGGAAAATGATCAATGTCATGCTAAGTTGAGAGAAAACTTTAAACACAGTGTACAATTTTGCTTCTCCTTTCAGATAAATGTAGGTTTACTGACTTAGGGGTTCTTTCTCTGATTTGTCTGTCACAGTAACCAGTTATGTTGTGTTTTTGAAAACAGACCCTCAGTCTACTTGGGAAGACCTACAGGTGCCAAAGTAACTGACTATGTGCCTGCCACTGCCTGACCTTGGCCGTCATATATCAGCCCCACTTTGACTGACCCCTGACATCTGACCTAGACAATGATCCAAAGGGCAATTAGGAGACCCTATTCTTCTGTCTCATTTCCTACAACTTTGACTGTTGCCTTTGCCCACACAAATGATTGTCAGTGTTTCTACTGGGCTGACCTGTGTATCTGGAACAGCTATTCTGCCATCCTGATCATTCCAAAGTCATCCTGACCACTCTAAAGTTTTTTTTTTGTTTTGTGTGTGTGTGTGTGTGTGTGTGTGTGTGTTTTGTAACTAAGGCTGTCTACATAGTCTTGCTGTGTTTGTGTGCATGCAAAGTGTGTGTTTGTTTAAAAAAAAAATTGTGGGGGGAGGGGCATGCATGTACAGACCATTCAGTGCCACATCTTTGCAAAACATCAATGTATTCAGCTTGCGTTATTTATTTATTTATCCCCTCCTCCCCCCCCCCCCCCCCACCCCCACTTTCTTAAGTTGCATCTCAGTGTCGCCATAGCAACAGCAGTGGCCTTCAGAACGCAGCCGTAGTCACAAACTTCCCTTTGGTCTGTGGCATTATCACCTCTTTGTAAGAGTGAGAAAAAAAAAAAGAATTGCACGTTTATAAAGCGCTTTTTTCTGCGTTTTGCGAAAGATGTCAGTTCTAAGCCTGCCCTTTGCTTCTTCTCAGTTTATGCTTAATACGCTGTTCACCCGTGTCATGTGTTATAAAAAAAAAAAAAAATTGCATGGTGTTATCATTTCCAAAGGTTTAAGCCCAAGGGTGTAATTTCACACCTTCCCCACGTGTGACACATAACACTGGAGTCAACAGACTACACTAGATTCCATTGTTATCAGTGCACCACATTATAAAGTGGAGGCCAACATGAATAAAGGGTCAACACGAAGCATTCTTCTCGTATGTGAATGCACATCCTACCCACACACTTGTGGCTCCATCCGTCTTTTCAGACTTTCAGCTTTGATTCTTCTTTCTCTTCTCTGTTTCCTCAACCTCTTTACCCTCGTCCTGTCTCAGTGTTTAGCTCGCGTGCATTTAAAAGTTACTCTCTCTCTCTCTCTCTCTGTTTCTCTCGCTTTCTGTCTCTCTTTCAGATGGTTTTATCAGCACGAAACATGTAAATGTTGCCGAAGCAGAAGAGCTGGAAATGTCAGCTCCATCAGTCAGTACTGACTACTGATAATAATGCTGATTATAACTAATACTACCGACAGCCACTATTACTACTGGCTGCCACAAATACTTAAGAGATAAAAATGAATACATAACAGTGAAATTCATAGCTGAAAGATACAAAAAAACGAATGCGAACGAAAAACAGTCAAGTCATTTAATGCCTCTCGGATCACGGCAGGACGGTTTATGCCTGTCTCGCTGTAATTCTTCACTGTTCCTACATCGTCTGAATCATGAAAATGAGGTACTCTGTGGAAGAATTTATTGAAGAGCGCTTTGTTTTTGTCTGAATGCAGTGATAAAGAGGAGGCATTTCTCTCTCTGCCTCCAGAGCCTTACGGCCAGGAGCCTACATATACACACTCCTATCTTGGCATTCTCGCTTGTTTGCATCTTTTTTCTAAGCCTGGGCACAGTCAGAATCTTTCTCTATTTTATTTCTGTGACGAATTTAAAGTCTAGATGGCATGCTGACCTTTTGTATTTGTTCAGAGCATCTCATAGTTTCAGTAAATCTTACTAGTCGTCAGTGATAATTAGGATGCTTGATGGTAAATTTGGAATTTAATGTGTCAACATGCTTCACTCTTCTCTCTTGTTTTTTTTTTTTTTTTTTAAAGTTTTATATTTGAAGGTCTTTTTGTTTGAGATTCATCCAAAATGTATCATCCTCTATCCAAATTCACCTCCATTCATTTAGAATTAGTGGATAATTGGCTAACTCTGGTCTGTATGTGTTACTGAATGTTTTCCTCTCTATTTTGTAAAATGTCCTCTTATTTTCTTTTCTTTTTTTTCTTTTTGCTAAATTCAACACATAGAGCTTAAACTGGACGTTCTTATTCTCTTGCTTATTGAATAGACCTTTGAGTACACCTCATTTTAACTCCACAGAATGGGTTTGATAAGAATGCCGGGCTAAATTGTATATTTATCTTTTTTTTTTTTAATTAATGTGAGAACATGCCCCAGACGGCTTTTCTTGAAGCACTTTTAATATGAGGCTGAAATTTCCCAGATGCAAGTGGGCTATTGTTAAACCTGTTAAACAAAGCATGGGCAAAACCAAGATTGCTTCGAATAAATTTCTGTCTGCACCCCTTGCAGCAAAACTTTTTTTTTTTTTTAAGCAGAAATCATTATTTTATTTTTCCCAAGTTAAATGAGAAGATCCAGATGTGACAGAAGAATCCCAGTAGGTCTAGCTGCTGCCGTAACCCACCGTGATTGGTTGACATTAGTGTCAAATTCCAACAGCAGAACATTCTGGCTGTCCTCCAATTTCCAGAGATAAAAATATTGAAGAATTTCAGGCCCAGACTACAGCTTTGCATCATATCATAGATTTGTTTTATTATAAAGTAATTTAGAAGGAGAACAATTTGATTTTGTTGTTGTTTTTGTTCATTTGTTTGTTTATATGTTCATTTACTAATTACAGCTAGCTATTTAGCAGAGCTCATATTGGTCCACATTTCCCAGAGCTAATATTTGGTTACTGAATCTTTTATACTTTTTTACAACATCATGCAGTTTAATTTTTACTCAATATGATATAATGAGTTTTTAGTTATAAAAAATTAAAAACGAATTTGTACAAGATGTAATGTGTTTTTCGTTCAATATCCTTTCATGACGTTGGCTATTTCCAGCAGTTTTAATTTTGATGGTTTTTGGACTGATTGTTTCTTCGATTGTTAAATCAAGCAAATGCAATACAGACAAATCACAAAGTTATATTCCTGTCTCATTCTTTTGTCCACTGTAAGCTGTGTCTTCCTCAGACCGTGGCACCGTAGGTTTTGCTTCTCTTAGGATTGTGGCCTCCTGGACTGAACCGGATGTTGTCATTCCTGGGCTCTGTTGGAACCGCTCTTCCAGCTTAGGGGGGTCACAGCCCTAAGTGCTCCTGTCACCAACGGGACCACCTTGGTCTTCACCTTCCTTCTTTCCATCTCTTCCCTCAGTCCCTTGAATTCTTCCAACTTCTCACATTCCTTTTCTAGTCCGAATCAAGTTCCTCACAGGACCTTGGCTCTGCTGTTTTCCACCGCTCTCTGTGGTGCTTGCCGTGTAGATTTGGGGAGTGTCCAACACATGTTCATGGCAGATGTTCCTGTAAACAATCTCTGCCACTTGGTAGTGTCTCTCAGTGTATGTTGTTCCCTCCTGCAAATTGCAACCCGCTACTAGTTGTTTGACGTTCCTGGGCCTTGTCTGATATGTTACACCCTTAGTTTGATTGATCTGGAGCTGAGAGCCCCCAGATCAGTGTTACTGCCGCGATTAGTGTCTCTGCACTGTCCCGTCAGACTTGACTTTTCCAGCCGCTGGTCAGACTTCCTCACGACAGCCTCTTCTGCTATCTGTTGGTGGTACGTTCCATGAAGGGTCTTATCCTGCCATGGAACCTCCTTTGCCTCCACATTATCCCAAGTCTACTATCGGTTTAAGGCGTTCTCCTAGCAGCTATTCCTTGGGGCCATGGCTTGGATAAGCTTACAGACGTTCCACGTCTCGTTCAGTGATCCTGACGCTTTCTGTGCAGCTTCCCCTCCCCCCCCAACTGGTTTACGGTCTGTGGGTGTTGGATTTTGGGTGGGGTGCCTCATGCATTCATCTCAAGACGTTTCATATCTTGATGTCAGCGGCTTCCTCTCTTTGCCAGTTTACTGTGGCTGCTGGGCCCCTGATGACTGGCGGGGTTGCATATGTGTTGATGGCTTTTAATCTTGTTCCTCCCACGCGGCTGGCTCTTCGGGACCTGTTTTATCCTGTGGATATACTTGGATGTTGCCATCTTTCTAGTGTCCATCTCATGGTTCCTGCGAAGGGAGAACCCCCCAGCTATTTGTTGCTGTCCTCTATGTCCGTCGTGTGGCTTTTTATGAAGGTTCGAGTCCCTCTGTCCTCTGTACTTTCCCTCTTTTTACTCTCATCAGACCGCTCTTCTCCTGCCTGAATAGCATCTCGAGGTCCTTGCTGTTGGTCCTGGTCAGGCAGATCAGTGACTCGATGTCTCTTTAGGTCTTGGTGTACAGGTGCCAACCATGTACAGAAGGTAGTTGATGGCACCTTCAGTCTTGAACCTGTATCTGTAGCGGCTGTTACTGATGGTCTAGCTGAAGGGGTCCAGGTCTGTGTAGAACAACAATGAAGAAGGACAGTGCATCTCCTTGTTTTATACCTTGTTTGATCGTCTCTTCAGTCCCCTTCTGCCCAGTGCTCATGTGTTTACACATATCATCATTAAGCTTGGTGGCTTTGATGCCTGACAGTAGCTTCCACATTGTGGTTGGGCATTGGTTGGGTTATTGGTTGGTAGTTGGATGGTGTTGGTCCCTTATTAGGGTCTCTCATGACAAATACTGTCATACCTTGGGTTAGCCAATCAGAGTGGGATGTGGTGTTATGTTATGACTCTTTCTTTCATATGCTCTTCCACTACTGTTCAGTTTTGGCTCTCAGTGGATCACAAGACACCTTAAAACCTATCCTTCATATACTATAAATGTACTTATACTTTAAGTATAAAAAGGTAAACAAAAAAAGGAAGAAAAAAAAACAGAATTCTTCACTGAAGGAGGGTGATTTTGAGGGGGAATTACACACTGCAAAGAAAAACCCATTAGTGTTAAGCATTTTGAGGTTTCTCATGATCCTAAAGAAGATGCATGATTTCTTTTACTTGGAGACTGCTCTGTGTTTTGAAACATTTACTTTATATGACACGATTATTGCTAGTGAATTTCTGCCTTGGCTCACTGCATCTAATTTAATAGAGGGGTGAGTGATTTTTTTTTGGTATCCTGAGGGAGACATTGTGTGGCAGTGTATTTGTGACACCTGGTAGAATAACAATGTGCCTATTTCTTATTTTCTGCAAAAAATCATTGTCTTGTCTTTGAGCCAAAGGTAGTGGATACAAACCCCGAACTTTCTAGAACCTTCTCTTAGAAAGATCGCATAAAAAACAAATACAGTATGCTAACAAAGTTAACATCCTAAAAACATCCTAAAGGCTAATAAAATATAAACAACAACAATACAGTTTAAAGACATGAGATGTCAGGAGAAACAGAATTTCATATGATTATACACGTCAATAATACTTCATATAATGACGTCGCCAGACCTTTGAGCAAATGTCAGGCAGTCTCTTCCAAAGGAGACCTAGACAGTGTTTGGTTTCTCTCATTTCAGTGGGGCAGGATGCTGTAGTGGGGCTTTGGGATGTTTTGAAAATTTTTGCAGATCTCTGTTGCTGCTTGGGGAAACATCTCCAGACTCATAATTAGACCTGAGTTTCTGAATTGGTGGCCTGGGATAGCATGGGGTATAGTACAGTATAACACGTGTCAGATTGGAACTAGAGGGTTGTGGAAGGCTTGCCCATGTTTCAGTGCTGAGGTAGGAAAGCTGTATTCTGTGGATGCGTAGACATACAGATTACAAATGTCACATCCTCATACTTTTGGCCAAATTCCCCCCTCCAAGAATTCCATGGCAGGTCTAGTTTTTCTTAGGTGTCAAGATGGTAGTTACCATTATCTTTTCAGATACTTTATACACTGTATAAGCAGTTCTTCAGTCATCTAAGTGAATGTCTGGTGTACCAGTGCGCAATACAATGTAGTTTTGATCCTAGGTCTGCACTTCTTAAGAAGTTAAAGATCCCTATTGGTTCCTACAGGTTTAGTCAACGGTTCTCATCCAGGAATAATCTTCTTGGATGCAAGTGTTTGTACACCAAGTCCCCGATTAGGGTTGAATCCAGCTTTTGAATTTGTTGGCTTTTTGATGCTAGTGACATCAGCCCATTTTCTCAAGACAGACCGGGTATCAGAAGTCTCAGGTGTGGCTTCTGCTCTTTATATTGTCTTTGGCTCTTTGCTGCGGAGGTCAATTACCCATTTTCTCTGTCTCAGGTTGCAGAAGTGTGGGTCAGGGTCTATTCTTAGGGATGCTCATGGCGGCAGTGCAGGACGCTTTGATGTATACGGCTCATGAAGCTGTTTCCAAAGCTCTCACAGTTCCCTGAAACAGTCTCTCTCTCTTCCTGCAGCGTCTTCCTTTACATCTGCCAGCTGAGCCCTGGTCACCAGGTTACCATGACGTAGGTTGCCACGGAGTTTGTTTTCATTACGCCGACTGTTGAGCAACATACCTGGTTGATGGATGACATCTTTCAACTATTGCATGGCGAACACATTAGGATAAAAATGCATTTTTTTTTTTTTTTTTTAAGGAAAGTGTGTTTTTTGTTTTAACGATTAAAAGAGAACCTGTGTGTGTTTGTCAGTCTCCCAAACATTCACCCACATTCTCTCTGTCTGTCGATCTCTCTCTCTCTCGCTCTCTCTCTCTCTCTCTCTCTCTCTCTCTCTCTCTCTCTCTCTCTCTCTCTCTGTTTGATGATGGGGTGATTTCTATTCTGTGGCCGCGGTGAGCTCAGCGACTTTGTTTCTGAGGGCGTAATCCTCACACACCCAGCGCCAGCGTATATAAAGGCATGGGGGGCCCAACCCTGAGGCACACACACACACAGATCCCCAGAGACAGAGAGACAGCCACTGCTCCCTTTCACACAGGTAAGAGATGAATGAAAATGATCAGGGAGAACATGTCTCTCCGTTCCCGTTATTATTAAAAAAAAAAAAAAAAAAAAGAAGAAAGGACCGAAAATAGGACTGAAAAAGCAAATTAGAAAGGAGGAAACATATATATATATATATATATATATACCTATCAAAATGATATAGAAAAGAAAAATAATGTAAAGATCTATAAATTTGAATGCAGCAATGTAATTAATGAGGGCAGAGAGAGAGAGAGAGAGAGAGAGAAACTATGCGCTGAATAGGGAATATAATTGGTTGGAAAGTTAGAGAGGAATTCACAGGGGTAAGCAGAACAGAAGCAGAAAAAAAAAGCTCACTCAGACAGAAAGCACAGGAGATCAGTGTGAAGTTAAAATACAAGTACATCAGTGGAACGCTTCTGTCTAGACGAGAAAAAAATGAGGATAAATTGAGGCCCATGAGTATTATTTCATGTAAAAAATAATCTTCCATCTCCTTTATATTTATGCTTTTAACGTGTGGAAGCAGATCTGGGATGGAGTTGGATTTCTTTTACTTATTTATTTATTTTGCGACTGCACTGGAATGCTGGCCTGAAATCTGGGGCGGGGTTTTTGGCGACCTCTGAATACTGCATCCCACTGAAATGACCCTGATAACCATTTCAGCTTACTGGGACAAAAGAGACATGATACCCGACATTTTCCTACCTGTAAATGTCTCCGTTCAGTTATCATCTCAAGCTACCTTGACTGTTTTCAGTAGATGATGGAAAAAATTGTATCTTAGTGAAGTACTGAGAAATACGATCGATTTTCTAAGTGTCTCAATCCTCCTATATGAGTTTTTAAGACTTGTGGAATACATGTGGTAAAAGCATTTCAAAGCCCGTCTTTGAAATCTGAAATTGAACAGGCCCATATACATCATACTTTAAAGACAGCGTGCAGAGATGGAGAGAGATTCATTCTTTCCTTTTCAGGTTCACTCTTTCACTTTTTTTCTCCCTTTTTTCACTTTTTGTCTTCTGTGTTCAGTCATGTCTTCCAGCGGAGAGAAACCTAAGGCTGCTTCCCAGCCTGATGGGAAAGCAGCTCAGACCAAGAAGACAGAGACGGGCATGATGTCCTACAAGGTAATACACACACACACACACACACACACATGCACACATGCACATGCACACGCACACACACACACACGTGTATAAAAGTGTAATTCTCTATTTAATGCGTGTGGGCTCATTCTGAGGTTCTAGTTGCCATAGATATGGAGTGGAGGCCTTAGTGTGTATGAGAAAGAAAGGTTTGCAGAGCATTTGCTGACCAGCCTTAAAGGAAAAAATAAAATCTCAAATATATAGTTATGCAATCTTTTTTTTTTTTTTTTTGACCTAAAGCATCTCCCATGTTCTTCCATTTCCTGCTCCCTTCCTTTCTGTCTCAACCTCTGTTCTCTTCTTGTTACTCACCCATCTGTTATTTCTGCATTTCTTCTCGTTTTCTCTTTCTGCAACAATTTATACTTCTCCTTTCGTTTACCCGCCACCTGCTATTTCTTTCTTCTTTTTCTCCTTTCCCCTACCCACTGACCCACTCCCTTTCTCCTCTCCCTTTCTCTCCCCCCCTCCCTCCCTCCCCTTTGATCCCTCAGATGTGTGTGTTTGACCAGGAGAACTTCCAGGGCCGCTGTATAGAGATCACTAATGAGTGTATGAATGTGTGTGAGATGGGGATGGACAGGGTGCGTTCCCTGCGCGTGGACTGCGGCCCGTGAGTCACACACACACACACACACACACACACACACCTATATACACGCACACGCACACACGCACGCTCGTGCAAAGACATGTGCGCGCACACACACACACACACACGCACGCACACATGCACGCACGCACGCTCGTGCGAAGACATGTGCACACACACACACGCACACACACACTCAAACAGAAACACGCACATAGGCGTTCTCAGAGGACGAGGAATGAATACATTATTTTTCTCCATTCAAACGCCTACTCAGAAGCACACAGAGTATGTCTCAGTGAATACACTCACAAAACTGATACAACACAGAAAGGAATTACACACAAGCATCAACGCAGAGAGACATGAAACTCATCTTTCCTCCTTATAAGTGTTTTCTCCCTCGACACAGTGAAAAAGCATCTCTCTTTTTCTCCCCACCCTCTCTCTCTCTCTCTCTCTCTCTCTATCTCTGTAGTTTTGTGGGCTTTGAGCAGATGAATTTCTGCGGAGAGATGTATATTCTGGAGAAGGGTGAGTACCCTCGATGGGACTCATGGAGTAACTGTCAGAGGAATGATTACCTGCTGTCCTTCAGACCAATCCGAATGGTATCGTTTCTCCTAAGTCTCCCTCTGTTTTCACTCTGTTTCTGTCTGGCCTATTCTCCACCCATTCGTCTGTTCAAAAACACTTCTGTACATTTGTTTACGAGGTCATATGTTGTTCTGAGCTGTTGTTGTGAGTACGTTTTTGTGGTTTTTTTATTGTTGTTGTTATTTTTTTAATTTTACAGTTCATGTGACTGTCAGGATCTCATGCTTCGTGCTGCTCCTTCTGCCTTTTCTATTCTCTTCGACATCCTGTCCCTCCTGTCATTTCTTACATCCACTCTGATCTCTCGCTCTTGTAACCTACCCTCTCTCTCTCTCTCTGTCTCTCTCTCTCTCTCTCTCTCTCTCTCCCTCCTCTCTCTCTCTCTCTCGCTCTCTGTTCCATGGTGGGGTGATTTCATTCTGTGGCCACACTGAGCTTACTGACTTTGTATCTAACAGTGTAATGTCCCTCTCTCTCTCTCTCTCTCTCTCTCTCTCTCTCTTTCTCCTCTTTTTCTATCAATCTTTCAGGACCCCGAGAAGCACAAGATCTGCCTGTACGAGGTGGGTGAGTTTAAGGGTCGTAAGATGGAGATTATCGATGACGACGTGCCCAGCCTGTTTGCCTACGGCTTTACAGACCGCGTGGGCAGCATCATGGTTAGCTGTGGAACGTAAGTGCAAGGGGGGGGCCCCTTTCTGAAAACCTTCAAAACTCGTTCCCCGTTTTTTCCTCCAACGTTTCCCCCAGTCGAAAATAGAAACTAGCGTGTTTCTATCCTTGTTTCTATTCGGACTTTGAGAATCTCTCTGTGAACTCCTCAGACATTTACACCTCAGAGAAAGATCTTCACATCAGACTACTCACGTTTTGCCATTTAACCTCTCTCTCTCTCTCTCTCTCTCTTTTTTCAGTTGGGTGGGTTATCAGTACCCTGGTTACCGCGGTAGCCAGTACCTGCTGGAGAAAGGTGAATTCCGGCACTTTAACGAGTATGGGGCCCGTCATCCTCAGTTCCAGTCCGTGCGGCGTATCCGTGACATGCAGTGGCATCCAGAGGGCTGCTACACCATGGCCGCCAAGTGAGGGCCAGGGAGGAAGAGAAAGAGCGGAAGCCAGGGCGAAAGAAAGAGAGCAGGAGGAGAAGAAAGAGGAGGGAGAGCTAAACGAGAGAGGAAGATCTCATTATGAGCGCTGTGCGAGAGAGAGAGAGAAAAAGAAAGAGCGAAGGAGAGAAAGCGTGACGTAATGATGGTGAAGACAGTGCTCTGTCCGTGAAGAGTTCATGCCCCACACCAATGACACGTGTCAGATAAACATGACACGTGGAACGTAAATTTGGCTTTTTATTTTTTTAATCTTTTTTTTTTCTTTTTTTTTTTTTTTTTGATGAAACAGTCCTGTGCTCTGTAGATTGGCATTCTCTTTCTCTTTCTATTTCTCTGTCCCATCCCATACCTCAGCACCCCCCCCCTTCCCAAAAAATGTTTGGTTTTTTTTTTTACCCTTCTTCCTCTTGTTCTCTCTGTCCTCTTCCTCCTCTTACTCATCCTCCAATCCAAATGTTTCTCCTGAATAAAATCAACCAATGATGAAAAGGTCTTGCAGTCTGTCCCCTGGCTTAGGGGTGGGGTTGGGGTGATATGATTGACAGCTAGGAGCAAAGTATTATGGGTAGGGCATCAGAAGGAATTAAATAATTACTTAAGGAACACGTAACCCCTAACACCTTCCCTTTAACCTTTTAAAATCGGTAATAAAGAAAGCACCTTTGACACTCCATGACACTTAACTGCTTTCCAATTTGTTTATGATTATTTAAATGTTTTTATTATTAAAGGTGCAGGAAACTTGCTATCATTAGAGACTTACAAACACTTAATAGTTAACTGAAGCTTTAGTTTAGACGAGTGTTGCCAAGGTGGTAAGGAAAGTCGCCATTGGATACAGAACACTAAGATTCAAATAGATTCCGACTGTGATGTCATAATGGCAGTATTACCATATAATACCTTCTGTTGTTGTTTATGATCTGAGGACAGTACAGATGTTTTAAACTTAGTATTCTACCAAAATATGCATTAAAATATTTCTATAATATCAGTACGAGTGGATCACCTGGGCAAGACACTGTTGCACGCTGATGTGACAGTCTGAAACCCAGCTGTGCCCTAGTTGCTGACGGTGTTTGATCATCCAAAGAGCCAGTTGTGTAACCCTTGGTTGGGTGTGTTAACCTGAGTCATTCTCTCTATCGTTGGTCTATTCTGGTCACCAACAACTGGAAGACCATTTCTCCAGTGGAGGCTATAATCCTACAAACAGTGCTCTCCCCCATTAAACATCAAACTGCACATCAGCGCTACACGGTACTGTCATGGCTGCAGTGGAGCTGGACCCAAAAGCAAGACACATTGGATTAGCAAGTGGGAAAGCAAGTGATTACAAAAAAGAAGGCAAAAAATCAGGTACAAACAGGAACCAAAACTGGAGACAAAAGTGCAGCCAAACAGTGTGAGTTTAAACACAAACAACAATAGACAAAGAACAGGTTAAACACAAGGGCTTAAATACACAAGGGGAACCAGTCAGGGGAAACATGATTGGTTAAACTTAACGGGGTAGAACAATGAATAAGATGAACAGAATCAGGTGAGGGGCGGAGACAGAGACACGAGAAACAGGAGCACAAGACATGTCAAAACAAAAGTCCAAAACAAAGTTCAGAATGTGACAGACCCACTGGACAGCGGAACCTCCATGGCGCTGAGCAGCGGAAATACCCGGCGTCGTCGAGAGCCACTCTTTTTGGATGAAGGTGGCTCTTGGGGATTAAGGGGGCCAGAGACAGGAACAGGACCCAGGAGCAGGCACAGCTCCAGTGGTGGTTGGATCAAGCACCACAGTCCCTGTGGTGCCTGAATCTAAGGCTGGGAGCCCCCCGTCAGGGCCTGTCTGAGAGGTCGCTCCAGTCCCTGTTCCCCAGTCTATTCCCATCCCGACCAACCCCCCAGCCTGCTCGGCCGCCAGAGGAGACCTGCCCGTGCCGACAGAACCGCCGGTCTGAACTGCCACTGGGCCATCCTCCTGAGCGTTAAGTTTAATCAGTCATGTTTCCCCTGCTTGGTTCCCCTTGTGTATTTAAGCCCCTGTGTTTGGCGGCACTTTTGTCTCCGGTTTTGGTTCCTGTTTGGTTCCTGGGGGTTTTTTGCCTTCTTTTTTTTTTTTTTTTTTTTTTGTAAGTAACGTCCTCCTTTTTTGTTATCACTTCCACCGTGTCTTGCTTTTGGGTCCAGCTCCACTGCAGCCATGACCGGTAACACAGTGCAGAAGGGTTGCAAGTACGCAGTTTTAGACTTTCGTCAGAGGAAACATCCGCTGAAATGTTGCGATGACTCAAGCAGACAGAAGACGTTTGAGGAGCCAGCGACTTGCATTCATAAGATGCGTGATCAAGAAATCGTAGTCCTTATCAGACAGGGTTTGGTACACAGACAATGGACTTTCAGAGACAATCATCAGGGACAGGCAAGTTCTGTTCACAAGTAAACTAGACTATGACACCAGGGAAAGGCTCAGTAACTCAGCAGACCTGATAAAGAGTCTTGATAAAGAACAGAGAGAAACCAAGGGCTATATATATATATATATATATATATATATATATATATATATAATTATCACATACACCTGTTACCCATTTATGGACTCATTAGGAATTGTGTGTGTATATAATACATACATACATACATATTTTATATATATGTGTGTGTGTGTGGGGGGGGGGGGGGGGGGTGCGTGTGTGTATGTTATATATATATACACACACACTAGATTCTTAATGAGTCCATAAACAGGTAACAGGTGTATGTAATAATTAGATGATAGACTGATTGAGATGCTCATTAGTAAACCAGTAAAGCTGAGCTCTGATTGGCCGAAGCAGAGATAAGTGGTGAAGGGGGGCGTGGCCACTAGCCTCACTTAGCATTGACTGAAGTTGTCGTCATGTGAGGGGAGGCCCAAAAAGGGTGAGTGAAAGGTCATTGTCCAATTCGTCAAGAGAAGCTACATTGACAAAACTAAAAACCTATTAAATCCTCTGGTTTTTAAGTTTAAGAGAGGTATAAGAAGTATCTCAGTTTCAGGTTTATTACTTTTAATGAATATGAGGCCTGAGTGATTGTATGCGTGATTGACAGGTTACGTCTGATGAATGGTAATGAAGGTGAAACAGGTCACATTTCGGAGTGAAATTAATCATCGGTGATCTGTTTCTCCACTGTTGCATAACTCAAGAGTAAATAAGTTTTCATATTCATTAGTGATAAGACATCGCCTGTTTCTAATATTACTGATGATATAAATATCATTTGCCCACATCATTCTGCTCATGTCAGTATGCCATCACTTTAATTATCAGGAATATATCAAAATGCAGTGACTCAGACACACACACACACACACACACAGAGTCATTCATGATTTTGTAAGGGTGTCTTGATTAGAAGGGGTGTATGCATACATACACACACACAACACGCGCACACACTTGTAAAACTTGCGTATTAGTGTGATTGTGTTTTTACGTTGAAGTTTGAGTGTGTGTGTGTGTGTGTGTGTGTGTGTGTGTGTGTGTGTGTGCGTGCAAGCGTGTGCTGGCGTTTATACCACACATCTTTTTATTTGTACAAACTCTTTTCTGAATGAAACACTAGGTCCAACTCTGTACCTCTGGGAGAGTTTATTTTTTTCTCCGTGCCAGACCACCCACACCAGCGTAGTCTCGTCTCTGCCTCTAAAAACAGGACTCCTGATTGACGTCAGCTCCCCCCTTCGAGGCCCTACACACATTAAAGACCTGAGCCCCACAGAGCTACACGATACACTTACCAACCAGGGAAATAACGAAAGCAAAGGCCCACGGATTCGACCGTGATCAGCTCAGCTCTCTCCTTTCTCATGCTCTCTCTCTCCCCGTCCATGGCCCCTCGGCTGTGATAACGGCAGGTAAAGGCTTCATTTGTTCGGGAATGGAGGAAAGGGGAGATGAGAGAGAGAGAGAGAGAGAGAGAAAGAGAGAGTTATTCATCTTGACCCTGTGGGAAAGCAGTGAGTTGTAATAACTGTCCGGTCGGATGTAGGCTTGCCTCTTTACCACTAGAGGGCAGGAGAGAGTTAGGATATTGATTCCACTGAGCCCCATTTTCCCTGTGTGTGCGTGTGTATGTGTGTGTTAATAAATTAAAGTAACTTCATCTGTTTCTGTGAATGTGTGTCTGACTCTCTGTCTTTGGTAACCATGTCTTTCTCATCCCTCTGACTGTACGTACGCGCGCGCACACACACACACACACACACACACACACACACACACACACATATATTTAAACTCAGTTAACCATATCTCTCCCACGAGTGACTTCATTCTCTCTCTCTCTCTCTCTCCCTCTCTCTCTCTCTCTCTCTCTCACACACACAAACACACACACACACATTTGCAGAGAGAGAGAGAGAGAGACTCTTTCTGCGTCATGTCAGTGTTTAGATGCTGATAGGAGAGAGGTATTCTTTTTCTGGACCTCCATGAAAAGCGTTTCCGCTGCCGCACATGTGATGTAAGCTCTCTCTCTGCTCTCTCTCCCTCTCTCTCTCTCTCTCTCTGCTCTCTCTCACACTCTCTCTCTCTCTCTCTTTCTCTATCTCTTTCACTCTCTCTCTCTCTCTCTCTTTCTCTATCTCTTTCACTCTTTCTCTCTCTCTCTCTTTTTGCCTTTAAACAAACGAGTGGGTGTTTTAACTTCTCACAAGAGTAGATAGAAAGAGTGAAAGAGCAGGGAGGGAGGTGGCTTTGTCACATGTGATGCAACCTTTCACGCGCGCACACACGCACTCACACACGCACGCACACAGACAGACAGACAGACAGACAGATAGCTGTGCTGTTGTCAAGAGCTGGTATTTAATGTTAAAAATGTTGAAATGAATTTTTCACAACCTCTTTCTCCAACCTTTCCAGCCTTTTACTGAATCTGTCGACATTCGTCTTTCTGTCAGGAGATCTCTGTCTCTCTGTTTTATCTAATTCTCTCTCTCTCTCTCTTTATCTGTTTATCTACCCAACTCTCACACTCGTTCGCTGTGTTTCTCTGCGAGCCCTCCCTCTCTCTGTCTTGTGCTGGTTTGGTGTCAGTGTTGCGTTTGGACCTGCGTCATCTGTGAGCAGCGTCTGACTGGCTTGGGTTAAAAATAAAGAGTTGAGGGAGTGTGTGTACGTGAATGCCTGTGAGAGAGTGTAAATGTGCGTGTGTGTGTGTGTGTGTGTCTAAGTGTGCATATGTTTATTTTTTGGGTGAATGTGTGTGTGCGTAAATGTACATTTGTTTGTGCATGTATGTGCATGTGTGCGCGCGTGTGTGTGTGTACGCACATGTGTAAATGTGTGTGTGCGTGTGTGTAAATGTGTGTGTGTGTCTTTGCCTGTGTGTGTGCATGTGTAAATGTATATGTGTGTGTGTGTGTGTGCACACACATGTGTAAATGGGTGTATTATATGTAGGCGCGTGTGTAAATGTGTGTGTGTAAATGTGTGTGTGTGTGTGTGCACATGTGTAAATGTGTGTGTGTGTGTGTGTGTGTGCATTACCTTGTAGGACATCATGCCCGTCTCTGTCTTCTTGGTCTGAGCTGCTTTTCCATCAGGCTGGGAAGCAGCCTTAGGTTTCTCTCTGCTGGAAGACATGACTGAACACAGAAGACAAAAAAGTGAAAAAAAAAGTGAAAGAGTGAACCTGAAAAGGAAAGAATGAATCTCTCTCCATCTCAGCACGCTGTCTTTAAAGTATGACATAAATGGGCCTGTTCAATTTCAGATTTCAAAGACGGGCTTTGAAATGCTTTTACCACATGTATTCCACAAGTCTTAAAAACTCATATAGGAGGATTGAGACACTTAGAAAATCGATCGTATTTCTCAGTACTTCACTAAGATACAATTTTTTCCATCATCTACTGAAAACAGTCAAGGTAGCTTGAGATGATAACTGAACGGAGACATTTACAGGTAGGAAAATGTCGGGTATCATGTCTCTTTTGTCCCAGTAAGCTGAAATGGTTATCAGGGTCATTTCAGTGGGATGCAGTATTCAGAGGTCGCCAAAAACCCCGCCCCAGATTTCAGGCCAGCATTCCAGTGCCGTCGCAAAATAAATAAATAAATAAGTAAAAGAAATCCAACTCTATCCCAGACCTGCTTCCACACGTTAAAAGCATAAGAATAAAGGGGATGGAAGACTATTTTTTACATGAAATAATACTCATGGGTCTTAATTTATCCTCATTTTTTCTCTTCTACACAGAAACATTCCACTGACATTTGCATTTTAACTTCACACTGATCTCCTGTGCTTGTGTGTGTGTGTGTGTGTGTGTTCGTGTGTGTGTGCGTGTGTACATGCGTGCATGCGTGCATGGGTGCGAGTGCGTGTTTGCGCATGTGTGAGTGTGAGTGTGCGTGTGTATGTGTTTGTGAGAGACCGTGTGTGTTTATTTTTATCTGTGTGTGCTGTGTGTTCATATGGGCAGAGATCTGAGTCGGGGGGGGTGACAGGGAAGAGATCAAATGTAGGCCAGACAGATGAACCGGGGGGAGGAGCATAAATAAACATTCTAAGAGGAAAGGGCAAAAAATAGACAATCAGAGTTGGAAAGCACCAGAATAGGGAAAGAGGCATTACAGCTGAAAAGTGAAAATGAAAAAATGACCAAAGAGGAGAGAAGAGAAGAGGCGAGGAAAGGAGAGAAGAGAAGAGAAGAGAAGAGAAGAGAAGAGAAGAGAAGAGAAGAGAAGAGAAGAGAAGGGGAAAGGGAATGTAAAGATTATGATGGTGTGATACTGTAAATGAAAAAGGTGTCTTGTTTGGAGAGGGAAAAGAGATACTGGTGGAAAGGATTAGCATTAGGTGAGAAGCATGACAAGCTGTTTTACCTTATAACAGGTAACACTTCAAACCACACAGATAACATATGTGTGTGTGTGTGTGTGTGTGTGTGTGTCTGTGTGTGTGTATACACCTACCACTAACTCACACACAAACACACAAACCATATGCATTACATATGCATGGGCTAATACAACAGACAGTTTCACAGAGAAATGTTTTATGTAGTCCCGAAAAAAAAAAAAAAAGAAACTAAGTCAAACTAATGCCAGAGGCGCACACACACACACACACATACAAGCTTAATTAAAGTAGCACTCAGCTTACTGCCCACACATTGGTAACGTGCAGTGGATCTAGAGAAACTCTAAGGAGCTTATATACAGACACATTTTTGCCCTGAAGAAAACGCATTTCACAAATAAATATTTAGCGCATGAAGAAGAAAACATATTTCAGAGAACGTGAGGAAGAAAAGTTACTAAGGAAGGGAGAATGCTAAGTATGCAGTGTGAGTAAAAGAAAGAAAGAAAGAAAGAAAGAAAGAAAGAAAGAAATGAGGGAAGGGAGAAAGAAAGACAGAAAGACAATAAGAAAGAAAGAAAGAAAGAAAGAAAGAAGAAATGAAGGAAGGGAGAAAGAAAGAAAGAAAGAAAGAAAGAAAGAAAGAAAGAAAGAAAGAAAGAAAGAAAGAAAGAAAGGATTTTCATTGAAGTCTCCGTGGAGAGAAGAGAAAGAAGGGGGGGGGTGACGTGTGAGATGGAGAGCCGTGTGGATCTGCCTCATTACTGTCTCAGCAAAGAGGAGGAGGAGGAGTGCAGGGATGGAGGGATGAAGGGAGGGAGGGATGGAGGGATGGAGGGATGGGTAAGAGGACGAATGACTGGGAAGACCGGACAAGACGGATATGGGTCAGTGTTATACAAGACGCCAGTGAGGAGGAGGAGGAGGAAGACGTGATGGTTTGTGTTTAGAATAAGCAGATCTACGATATCATGGTTCACGTTTGAAACAAACAGATCTCATCTCGCCAAATCTCATCTCGTGCCTTTACTGTCCGTTACCGTTGAGACTGGTATGTGGGCGCAACATGAATGTGACATTATTTTGATTTCATTAAATGCTGTTTTTCGTTAGGAGTTGACAGAGTTCAAATAAAAGAGAAAAAGAAAAAGCAGAAAATAAAAAACAAAATGGAAAAACGATTCACTTTTCAGATTGTTTAATGTATTTACAAAATCCTTGGAAGTTTGGAAGTTTAGGGGAAAAAATAAGAGTTGTGTTTAATGATGTATGCTTAAAAAAAAATTTTTTTTTTTGTGTCTTGAAACTTTGTTAACATTTACTGTCTCTTTTCTCTTAAATATACACATACAACTTTAATTTGTCTCATCAATATTTTATCACTAATTAACACTGATCTGTGAATTAATTTAATAGATTTATATAGTCTAGCTTTATATAGTCTAGGTTACAAATATGTTATTGAGAGAAAGGCGAACTTCAGCACAAAGCTCATACAGTGACGTAAAGAATTTATTTTTACTGCACACTCAGTGTATACTGGATACATTTATCTATGTATCTATGTGTGTATCCAAAGATAACATACAGTCTAATCAGGGAGGGAGAGAGAGAGAGAGAGAGAGAGAGAGAGAATGAGACAGAGAGAGAGAGCGAGAGAGAGAGAGCGAGAGAGAGAGGGAGAGAGAGAGAAGGAGAGAAGGAGAGAGAGAGAGAGAGAGAGCTCCATATGGAGAGTCGGAAGTGATGCTCTGAACGAACAAAGACAGAACAAGATTTGTGCCTCAGGAGGGTGGTTGTGTGTGTGTGTGTGTGTGTGTGTGTGTGTGTGTGTGTGTGTGTGTGTGTGTGTGTAAACCAGGCACTGAGAGAGAGGGGGGGAGCGGGGAGTAGGCAGAGACAGTGAGAAAAAGAGCGACCAAACAATACAGTACAATGGTTTCTGTCAAGGCAGACAAGTCGAGTCAGAAAGCTTGTCTGTCAAGAGCGTGACTGACTGAAGACAATAAAACAGAAAGTTATTTATAAGTTCTTCAATAAAAATTTGGATTCACTTATAGATTATGTTTTATCTTGCTCATCTGTAATCTTGAAGATTTGTTTGACTGGCAATGCTCGGAAAGCCGGAATAAAGCAATTTCAAAAATAACACATGGGTTTTTGTCAGACCTTAATGTTTTAGAAGCCTTTCAATTAAAAAATGAATGACATTTCTGTTCAGAGGCTCTGCCCTAAACCTGTTCAGTAATTAGTTTAACTGCCTCTCAATCATCTTATTACCCAACCTTTTTTTTTTTGAACATAAAGTCAAAGTTGACCCGTTTCAAAGTATGCGAAACTAACACAGCAATGCAAGGGCTAAGCTTTATGGAAAAGTTTGACGCTTTTAACACTTTTTACTACAGTTTTTCTCTACCTCTTCAGTCGTTCTGAGACGTCAATCCAGACAGTTTTAAAAAAAAAGTCCTCATTCCATATCCAGCATCTACCTCCATGACTGTGAGTGTATTTAGGTTTACGCTCTAAGACCGCAAACAAAAATTGTGCAGCCATCTTCTTTTCACTCTTTCGGATATCTGGCTTTAGATCC
>NC_044505.1:18816037-18821037 GCF_902362185.1 Chanos chanos
CTCAGCTGTGTGTGTGCTACCCGACCCCCATGACCGTGAGCTGCCAAGCGCAAAACTTCACCACTGTCCCAACTGGCGTGCCCTACGACTCACAGCGCGTCTTTCTGCAGAACAACCGCATTACTGAGCTGAGAGTGGGAAGCTTTGGCTTTGGAACTCAGGTAAGCAGAACCAGATATGCAATACTGTATATGTGTATGTGTGTGTGTGTGTGTGTGTGTGTATGTGTGAGAGAAAGAGAGAGAGAGAGACAGACAGACAGAGACAGAGAGAGTGAGAGAGAGCCTGAGATAGACTGCGAGAGAGAGAGAGAGAGAGAGGGAGACAGAGAGAGAGAGAGAGAGAGAGAGAGATTTGTTGTGAATGTGAATGTTTATGCAAATCAAAGCAGTGTCTACCAAATACATTTATGAAATTCATTAAAAAAAATGGCATCAGATATCTCACTTTGCTTTCCTTTCTCCTCATTTTCTCACCTCTTTCCGTTCACACCTCCCTCCCTCCTTCTATCCCCCAATCTATTATTCCCATCATACAGGTCCTGTGGCTTTTCTCCAATAACATCACCTGGATTGAGGCTGGTGCATTCAGCGAGCTCCGTGACCTGGAGGAGCTGGACCTGGGTGACAACCCTCACCTGCGTCGTCTGGAGGGAGGAGCTTTCCGCGGGCTTGAGAAGCTTCAGAGCCTCCACATGCACCGCTGTCGCCTCTCGGCCCTGCCCCATGACATCTTTCACAAGCTCTACAGCCTGCAGTTCCTGTACCTGCAGGAGAACCAGCTGCACTTCCTGCAAGACGACCTGTTCGCCGACCTCATCAACCTGAGCCAGCTCTTCCTCCACGGCAACCGCATCCGCACCCTGTCGGAGAACGTGTTCCGCGGCCTGGTCAACCTGGACAGGCTGCTCCTCCACGACAACCGCGTCAAGCAGGTCAACCGCCGGGCTTTCCGCGACTTGGGCCGCCTCACCATGCTCTTCCTCTTCAACAACTCCCTGGCGGAGCTCCCCGGCCAGGCCATGCGCGACATCCAGGCCATCCAGTTCCTCCGCCTCAACGGGAACCCCTGGAGCTGCGGTTGCGAGGCCAGGCCTCTCTGGGAGTTCTTCAGGGCCGCTCGCGTCTCCAGCTCCGAGCTCCTGTGCGCCTCCCCCTCCCCTCGTCGCGGAATGGACCTGCGGTTCCTGCGTGAGATGGACTTCGCCCTCTGCCCGCTCCCCGATCCCGGTTCCCTGGCCGGCACCACCACCACCACCTTCAGCACCAAGACCCGCTGGTGGTTCTCCAAACACAAGCCCGTCAGCACCTCCAAGGGCATCTTCGAGAAGAGTTCCGAGACGGTCAAGTCTTACCCTTTCTCCGCCGGCAAGCCCTCCGTCACGTCCACCTCCACCAAGTACGAGCTGGGTGAAGAAGAGGCTCTCCTGCCCAAGCTGGACCCCGAGGAGTACTGGGCCAACTACGGCAACGAAGACGCCGGCATCACCTCTCTGCGCTGCTTCGAGCTGGAGTGCCCGCCCGACTTCGATGCCTTGCCGCCTTCCTCCTCTTCCACACGCTTCACATCATCTTCTCTTCTTTCACTCCTCTCCCTATCCCTTCTAACAGTGTCCATCCATTTCCTCTTCGGCTGAATGTGTCTGTCCATGCAGGGGGGGCCTAGCCCCCTTTTTTTGTTTTCCTGTCCTTTTTTTGAGGAGAGGAGGACTGTTTAATCCATTCAATACTGTGAGCCTTTTGTATTCCTGTTTACCTTCCGCCTAAACTGTATCTCTGTTCTGTTCAGTTCGAGCCTCTAGGCCTCCACACAGCTAGAGGGCACTACACTGATATAGGATACAGCAGGGGAAGTAGGGAATTGGGGCTATCGGGAACTGCTCAGAAGGAAAACGGCACTGCTTGAAGGGAAAGTAAAGACAAATCCAATTAGCCGGTATGGTTAGTGATACAAGTACATTGTCCATCCTACCTGTGGACATGTGTACGGACAACCATCTTAACCAGTATGGGCTTAACGTCTTAGAATCTATCGTTGGTTTTGTAAAATATTGTAAACGTCAAACGTTCTATAGCTGCTATCAGTGCTAATTTGAATATTGTGATCGTCGCTTGTGTTGGTGCTGTCAGGACAGCTATTGCAACCATTGCCTTTATCACTGTTATGCTAGGTGTAGCTACGTCTACCGCTACTACTGCCAATAATAGTGCTGTTATAGTCGTTAATAACAATAAGACATAACAGATCTGATACCATAATGTTTATGGTGACAACAAATCTCAACAGTATGAAACATGTAGTTTCTGATATAGTTCAAGTTTTTAGCGAATTTTACCACGTAACATCATGCTCATCATAGAAGGACAGAGACCAGAAAGGACTCACAGAAAGAACAATAAAGGGCCACGGTGGAGACAGAGATAGCAGAAAAGAGAAGGAAAAAATAGAGACAAGAGAGAGGGACAGATGGGGAGAAGGAGTAGAGAGGATGAATGAGTGCGGAGGATGACAAATAAACAGAGATGAGTAAGACAGAGAATGTGGGACAGTGAGATACCAACAGAGAGAAGGCCCAAGACAGTGAAAAGAGGAGATGACTATTTCTGTCATTCATTTACACCATCATCCAATCATAACACCAGCAATATCATCATCAGCAATCACTTCCTGTAAATATTGCCTCATCTCTGCAGTATGTGAAATGGCTTTACATGGAACAGGAGTTTATGTTCTGATTGGCTCAGAGCATTGTGATGTCATTTCTGTTGTCTACGCAAAAGAGTGATTAAGCATTGTAAATGGAGAGTGAATGTGTTTGTATTTTTCTTTCTGTCAAGACTTTGTCATGGATCTGTTTTAGTTTCTAAAAAAAAAAAACAACAAAAAACATCTGAAATAGATTTGTTTGTTCTCTTACCCAAGGACTCTGTTTCCTTTTAAGTTGAAAGGGTGTTTTTTTTTTGTTTGTTTGTTTGTTTTTGTCAATATATTCACTGTGAGAGTGACACAACAAACAGAACTGAAACCTTCTTACATTCAGCACAAACAATTTTTTTCCCCTCTAATTTTTCCTCAACAAAACTCTTAACTCTCAAAATCGCCAAACTTTATCCGCCAGACGGGAAGACATGAAGACTCCTCACACTGATAGAAGAATGTTCCAGAACATTCGAACACTTAAAATCAGTCAGTGGGTTGGACAGGACTGTCCCACTGGACAGGACACAACCTAGGACTGATACTTAAGCAAAAGCAACACACAAAAGGGACTTGCACGGTTGAGAATGTTTAGAACATATTGTGTTTGACCTGCATGGACTGACCGGTCAAATCATTTCCATTTGACTGACTTCAGACTTCAGTAACAATACCCCAGATGTCTGCAGAGGACTTAGCAGTTAAAAGCGAAGTCACGACTGAACACATTTTGGGACTGGTGTAGACTCAAAAGAAAGAAAAAAAAGGATGACTTTAGCCTCTCACAGATTGAATGAAGACTGACTTTCCAAGAGTGACTGAAGATCTCACTGACCCGCCGAGAGCAAACAAGATCTCGACGGCCGCGCTGAAGACCAGTAGACTGACTAACTGCACGATGATACATGGTCGAACAGATGGGACTTTGACATTTTGACGTGACTAATATGCGTTGGACCAACCGGAGAGCTCTGATTGGTAGTTGGGGGAGTGTCACTTTTACCCGCTGGAGTTGCTAATCTTTGTTTGTTTGTTTATTTCCTGTCTTTATTTCTCACTTGTCTCTTTTCACCTCTCTCTGCAGATATCGTTTTCTTAAAGATTACTCCTTTTTTTTTTCTCCGTTTTCGAGAGATGAAGGAGCACAGTATGCTCTTAGGAGGAGGAAGAACAGGAGGAGGTAGTGGAGGAGGTCCGTTCAGGTTCAGTGAAGTACTGCAGAGAAAACATTCACTACATAAAGGTGAAAAGGGCAAGGACGTTGTAAGAGAGAAAGAGTCAGAGAGAGAGAGAGAGAGAGAGAGAGAGAGGACGGGGGTGGGAGAGAAAGATAGACTGCCTCGCCGATTAAAAAGAAAACATACAGAGGAGGGAGAATCAATGCAAATATCGTAAATTCATTTCCTGAAGCTACTCAAGGCGGATTAAAAAAAAAAAGAGAGAGCGAGAGAGACACATACGAGATTGTACTCTCATATTTTATGCCCACTCTTGGAATTCAATTTCCCTCAAAAGCAGCCAGACATTCCTTTTAAAGCTATTTTTAGGTTTCTGTTGTAACGCTAGCAATATTCTGGCCACGCTCATAGGTTTGTCGTCTGGTGCCATTTTCTTCTGAGTTGTCATGACAAAGATATATCTATCTGTTTTTTTTAAATGTTAAAGTTGTCCTTATTGCTGTGAATGTCAGCCACATGGGTGAGGTCAAACTGCCAAAAGGTGCTCTTGAGTGGCCATAATTGTGAGGTCACTCTCAGATGACCAAAGCATAAGTTATACCTTTTTACCCAATTTTTTTTGTTTGTTTAGGGTTAGGGTTAGGGTTAGGGTAGGGTAGGGTTAGGGTAGTCTGTACATATATATATATACGTGTGTCTATGTATGTGTGTACACATGTATGTGTGTGTGTGTGTGTGTGTGTAAGTATGCTTGCCTGAAAACAAGCTGGAGAAACAATGTACTGTCAACAGGCTGTCATCTCTTCACTCCAAAAGAAAAGATGAAAACTGAAAAGAAAAGGCAATAGAAAGGAGAATAAATGCTTATCTGTGTTTTTTGACAAGACATTTGGTGTGGGTGTATGTCTCCTCTCATCTCTGGATGCTATCCAGCGCCTGAAGCGCTCAGAAAAGACACACATGCTTTTTTTTTCACTGTTTCTTACAAACACACACACGCACACATTCAGTGAAAGTGGAATTTGGCAAGAAGTAAAAAAGAACTCTATATGAAAGACAAACCACTGTTTTCCAACCTTTCCAACCCCTTTCTCTTTCTACCTCTCTATCTGTCTCTTAACCTGT
>NC_044505.1:18831037-18841037 GCF_902362185.1 Chanos chanos
ACGATGTGTTCTTAACGTGTCGAGATTGGCGTGTTGTCAACACGCTTGTGTTGTGTGTGTGCTGTCCACACAGTGCTGCAGATTAATGTAGTCAGGTCTAGTCGGTGCTGTGACAGATGTTGGTCAGCTTTGCAGGGATATATTGGAGTGGAGGGGGGCGGTGGGTTTATCCGCAAAACTCCTGCTGTCACATTAATTCCGTGCGCAACACACACACACACACACACACGTCCAATTTTTACTGTGTCAGTGTGTCAGTATTTATCCCTCATTAAGCAATGTATAATGCCTTTATTTAGCTGATTTCACTGTCTGGGGAGGATCCAAAAAAAATAAGTTTGTTTTCGCCTGCTTGCACTTCTGAGAGTTTCAGGCGCGAGCTGTCATTTGTCTCGGTCCCACCCGTTCGCGTTGCGTTGATCATAAAACTATGACCACAAATACATTTGTCAATACAATTTATCACATCAACTCAGCGCCATAAAACGATTGATGTGGGCTGAAGTGAACGACCTTAATGATTTTTCATTGGCCTCGATTGTCCGATTGATTGCCATAAACAGCCAATTGGGTTGTAGTAGGTGGGATTATCGGCGTGCTCTGGGAGGGTCGTGGAACTGGATTTTGGTCGGAAAATGTACTCGGTTTGAGGGATGAGCCGCTGATAAATCCATGAGTGACAACGCCGCCGTCAAGCAAAATTTGACAGATTATACTGACCTGAATACGAAACAATAGAGTCAGTTGTTGTGCACGCGTTTCACCTGAATTGAATGGATTTCGAACTATTTTGAGGGCTTCATTAGCATTTTCCAGGCTAACAGCATTAGCTAGCTGGTGGGAAAGAGACTGCTTAGACTTGCTATGTCGAGCTAGCTTGCTATCTCGGATAGCTGATACCGGAGACCCACCACCCAAAGATTGAAATGGAGATTAAGGCTGTCGGGATTTAATCTTTCAGAGAGAGAAGGTATCCAGGTGCCACATACTGCGACCTTTATTAGACGAGTCAGTGTTGACTGGTGTACGAAAACAAACAGGTAGGTCACCAGTTTCTTTTTTATTCAGCCGAAACCGTGGTATTGTAAAAATGAGTGAAACGCTATTTGCTGTGGCCACAACTCGCAAGGCATTTGCTAGCTATGCTAGCTTACTGCAAATTACTCGGTACATGGGAGGAAAGAGAAGGTGTTACCTGTTAACTAGGTAGTTAACCTCCAAGAGAGACATTTTCTATTTGATTGGCGTTCTGTTTATTCTTAAACGAGTCGTCACGATAGATGTATGTGCAGTGTGGTTCGGTTCTGTCTGTCTGATAAATTTAAGCTTTAACGTCGAATTTTAGGTGGGATTGTTAATGTTAATTTAGCAATTAGTTAGCCTACTAGCTTGTTAGCAACTTGGATGTGTTTTACCGATGAGGCTCGTTTAGTATCCTGAGCTGTCTTCACGCGGATAATGTATGGATGATACAATCACACCATTCAGAGCTGGTGTCAACCGCTAACGTAGAGGAGTCGATAGTTTTTTTTTTTCACTATCCACGGCCTCCCCATTCCAAAAGGCCAAGTGACACAGCGGTCTTTGCCCCAACGTTAAAACAGGATGGGAGGATTATTTTAAACTGTCTAGGAATGAACGGGAGTTCGCGGATTCGCTTTTGGGCCTAGCTTCGTTAAAAAAAAAAAAAAAAAGTGGAGCCGCAGCGAAACACACCCAGAAATGCACACAGAGTCTACGTACAGCTGGCAGCAACGTCCCTTTCAAGACGCATATATGTAGCCCACTACGGTGTGGTCTGTTGCAAACATAAACAAGGTATCCCTGTACAGTTATGTAAATTATTTTTTTTTCGCAATCTCAATGTTTTTTGGAGATGAAGCTAAAACGAGACTGGATTGTTGCGGTCCAGCATTGTTTCAGCCAGCTTCGTTAGCGTTTGGAAACGATTTTGATGGAAGTATACACCCAACGTTTGTTACTAAATATTGTCATTTTAAGCGTGGTTTCACTGCCCAATGTAAGTATGGCTTTGACACATTGATAGACACGTCAAAAGCAAGCTAAACCGTCTTTTGGAAATGGGCCAGTACTTTCCTGAAAATGAAAGGTCGTGCAACTGACGATGAGATGACATGAGAACAGACGACTTCTTGGGTTTGTCGCGCGGCAGGGAGCTTGTGTCATTCACTGGTCATGGGAGGAGTGGAAACAAAGTGATCCACCTTGAAGACCTAAACAGAAACTACATTTTTTGTGTAATCGAGATAGAACACGTGTCCAAACGCGTTTTTTTTCCTCGCCAGTTATTACCGAATCACTGTCATCAAAGTGAAATCGCCATCCATATGAACTAGCGGTGTGCACTCAAATATAGACACATCGCTTCAAATGGTAATTTGATGATTAGCTGCCCAGAGGACCGAGAAGGCCAAACGTCGAACCTGTTTGAAGATGAAGCCACACAGCGTTTTCCTGACCCTGTTCTATGGGTGTCAGAATATCAGACCTTAACATATGTGTGTCCCATCCAGACCTTTGTGGACACATTATATGTTTGCATGACTGTTTGTTTGTCTTGGTTATGATGTGTAGAATTTTCCCTGCGGTGTGACAGACCCATTGTTAGAAACGTGTAGCAGTTAAAATTCCAAGCACATTAAGTGTTAGTTTAGGTAGTCAACATGTCTTAAACTGAATTCCACACTTTCCCTTCCATCTGATCTGTGCTCCATTCAGATTAATTTGTAATTGCGGCGTCAGGTTAATCCTTATTGTCGCGCTCCATTTACACCTCAGGGGTTAAATGTGTACTCCTGTTTCCAGAACTAATTTATTTAGTCAGTGCAGCAGGCGGGAAACATCATCTAAGGGATCTCAAGTGACTCTTGTCATGTACAGGTAATTGTAATATAGGCTATATCCCACAAACAGAACCTTCAATCAGCGTCGTTCATCTCTTTCCCGGTTACCATGGTAATTAAGCAAAGGCTCATTCAGTTTTGGAGTTGCAACCATTAACGGATCAAGCAGGCTAGACCGGGCTTGACCTGTTGACCCTCTTAATATACTCCTAAGTGGCTTTCGCTCTGTTTACGTTCCTTGGATGACTTGGTTTATGAAAGCAATATGTGTTCTCAGGCAGACCTGCGTATGAGGTTTTCCACGAAAGCTCTTAAAATAGACCGTCGCTTCTTCGCCAGGTTGGGTGATAACACAACATTTTGGGGTTTATCATTGGTGTGGGTCTCCTGCAGCCCTGTTTTTTTTTATGTCTGTAACTCATTTTTGAAGCACATGAAATGTTCTTACTGTGAAAGATTGCGGTCGAATGAAACCGCAACTGTGGAATTGCAGAGCCTATGACTGTGTACAGCTCATTGAAACTATTGCACAAGAATTGCCTAAAAAGTAATAGATTGTCATCCAGCGAATTTCTGTAGATCTGTGTGAAATTAGTGTTGATCAGATACCCCCCCCCCACCAATACTACAGAGTACAGCAGCCAACCACATTCATGCAGAAGCAGTTGGCGCAAGATCACAATAACGATGATTTATTATTGTTGTGTTTATCGTTACCAGGTAAATGTGTAAACATATCCTGATAAGGATTTTTGGTCACAGTGTACAGCCCTTTCTCACAGTTGATTTGTGCTATAATTTGTGTTGTCGTCATGTCACAAATGGCCCGGACTTTCCGTCGTTTACCTGAAATTCACGGCTGGTTTCATGAATCAGTCGATCAGTGATTTTTGCCCCGCCC
This sequence comes from Chanos chanos, assembly GCF_902362185.1. Taxonomy (NCBI): domain Eukaryota; kingdom Metazoa; phylum Chordata; class Actinopteri; order Gonorynchiformes; family Chanidae; genus Chanos; species Chanos chanos. The sequence goes on from NC_044505.1 coordinate 18,834,803, forward strand.
CCTTTGTCCTTACAGTTCCTCTGAGTGACTAACAAGCAGAAACCTGTCATTGCCGAGTGACACGCTGCCAGGCACATTGGCTCTCAGCCTGCAATATGAGGTGGAACCAAGACCAAATACACGTTTCATAGCAAGCAGCATTAAGGTGCAGCTAACCAATCAAAACCAGGGATTACATGTAGGGCTGCTGGTGAGCCTGTCCTTACTAGACAGCCTGTGATGTCAGCACGTTAGTCAGCTAAAAAAAAAAACAAAACACATGCACAATAGTTTAAGAGTGAGACATTTAGCTTCCTGTTGAGAAGGAATTAGGTTTTGGGACTTAGGGGGCATTCCAGTAATGACTTTGCCTCGTGTCACAGTAGGACATGTCACTGAAACTGCTTGAGGTGAGGGTGTGTTCCAGTTCGGTTTGGGGAGGGGCAGGGGGAGCCGTCAGTCATGGTTTCAGTAATGTGCTTGACCTCCGTGAGGTAACCGCGTCAGGTTGGGAAGAGGTTATGCATATTTGGGTAGGGTGTTAGGTCCACGCTGGTTGCGGATTCAGAAGTGCCGTTATGAAACAACGAACGGGAGCTAAAAAGAGGGATGGAATGGCTGGATTGTGGAAGAGAGATTAAACACGGAGGCTCGACAGCCATCTGGGAATGACCTTTGACACATAGGGACATTGTGTGACATGGGGTGGGCGATGTTTCGAAATAGCCTATACTCGATGTATTGTGGCTTGTTCTACGCGCAACGTAGTACATGACTGTATCGCGAAACATCGAGGGCAAAATCGTCACGTAATTTTTTTTTTTTTTTTCAAGCAGCCGCTGGCATGAGACTCGCTTTGGTGTTTCGCTTCTCTCGCTCTCTCTCCCATGGCTCTCTCCCTGGACACAAAAAGAAGAAAACTCGTCTTAACACACGTCACACACACACACACACACACATGCTCGCCCACCGATTCAGACCGCTCTCCTGGGCGAGTGTGTGTGACGCATAGGCTAGAGGTGAGGCGTGTGTTTTGGTATCTGGAGAGGACAGGGAAAGAGCCTGGAGAGAGCAAAAGAAGTGAAGCGCCAAAGGGAGTAATTATGTGTTGGGTTCGGAAACGGTGGTAAGAGATGGAGGCAGACGAAGCGGTTCCAAAAAGAAACAGAACTGAATCCATCGCCTGGCAGTGGGCTGAGTATCGCGAGGAAGATGCTGAATAAACAGGCTACTGTTGTGTTAAATGTAACTTGGTTGTGATTTCCCCCTTTTTGCATGCAAGTTTAAAATTGTTCCAGTAGAAACCACTCATGAAAATAAAGAAGAATGTTTTAATGCGGACATTTATTGCAGGGACCACTAGAATCATCATAATGGTGTGATTGTATGCATCAAAGGGTTGAATTGAGCATTTATTAAGTGCTTTCGTAAGTATCAATATACGTATAATCGCGATACAGCCTAAAATTATCGCGATATTTTTCATAGGCCGTATCGCCCAGCCTCCAGCAGATCGCGAGGCTCGTGGTATCTGTATTTTTGTCTCCTGGCACTGTTTGTTCACTCATTTTTAACTTCAGTCATGCATTTTTAGGCAGCTACGCTCCCTTAACTAGTGGTGTGGTGACCACGTACACAGCACACTGCATGCACTTTCAGTGCACATGTGCGGTAGTCTGTCCTACTGGGCCACATGACGTGGTGAATGTGTGGACTGTCAAGGCGTGTTTTTGATTGAATTTTTTTTGTTTTTTTTTTTTTTTGCAAAGTGAGTGACATACTCGATAATGTCAGCTCACACATCTTTAAAACGACAATGAAGGTATTATCATAGACGATACATATCTCACACCCCTGTACTGGGCTCGTGTGTCACACTCCAGTACGCTATTTCTTTCTCTCTCTCTCTCTCTCTCTCTCTCCCTCTCATTTATTTCCTTGAGGAAGGGTCATAAGCCAAAAGCATGTGACTCCATTCTTTTAAAATCTTGTAAAACTGCTACATGTGCTGTCTTTTTTAACAGCAGTTGTGTAGACCCCACCAAGGCTGGACAGAGATAGTAATAAAAGTCGGAGATCTGAAGTGTCAGGGATATCACAGAAGAATGCTGAATTTTCAGTCTTTTTCAGGGGTTTGTCGCTGTGACACAAATCTGACCGATTGAGGTCAGAAACACTCCACCAAACAGCCTTTCTGTGTGTTGCAGTCTTAGCACTTCCAAAAAATCAAAACTGTGTTGTTGCTAAAGGAATAAATACCTACTGCTCCTCAAAATGCGTTTTTTTTTTTGTGAATATTGCTCACTGCTGACTCATCTGAATAATGGTTTTGGGGGGGGGGGGGGGGGGGGGGGTGTCAGTAAACAGGAGTAATTTTATGGGATGGGCACTAAGGATTAAACGGGGCGTTTTTACATTCTTTGATTGGCCGGCGGTTTTTGTAGGTAGGAAATAAACAGTTTATTGTAATACCCCTGAGGATGGCTAAGGCTCACTGGAATTACAGCCTCAAATGTCAGGAAAGTGCAAGAATTTAGAGTCTTGGTCATGGGAATAATGTTTGAGATGGTTTCGTTTTTCCTTCTCAGAAAACCAGCAACGTTTAATCTGTGGACCGTGACAACAGAGAGAGAGGGAGGGAAAAAAAACATTAAAGGTTCAAGAGAAAACAGAGACGCCCTTTTCCTCTGGTGACTCAGCTCTCCATCTGCTGAAAGAGACATGTCGTTATCTGCCGTTGTGGCCACACACTCGAGACTTCTCACCTGCATTCTGCTCTAGAGCTGAGCTACATAGCCTGCATCAGTTAAACTGGCAGCTAGCATTTTTAAATTTGAAAAATTAAACAAAGCAAACAAAAAACGTCAAAGAGATTTAAACCGTCCCGGCGCTAATTGACGCTGTATTGTAATGAATAAGAATGGTTGGAAGCGCGAGTGTGACGACGTCCGTCGCAACAAACGTTTGATATTCGTGAGAATTAATGTCTTAATTAAGGGTTTGCACTGATAAAAGCACTGATTAGCAGTGCGACTTTGGAATACATCTATAAAATGCATTGCTTCTGAAAAGGCCTAAATGACCCAAGTCTTCTTTCGAAGTTAGCCGGCAAGCCAGTAACATAAAGCAAGACAGTGTGCTTTGTAATGTAGCGATTTGCGATCGTAGTGATTGCGATACATATTTAAACGCCCATTTCAAATATCCAAATTGAGTTAATAAAAAGTTTTTATCTGCAAACATCTGTAAAATCCCAAAACGGATTGGGTATGACATTTTATGAGGAATAAAAAAAAATAAAATAAAGGCCAGAAGACAGTTAATCCGACAGGCAACTGATTTTTAATGAAATGCGTCACTATGCTTTGATCCGTTAAAGCTTTCGCGTTCGCTGGCACGGGTCCAAAATAATCAATTATTTGCTCGTACAGCCATGATTAGAGGACCATGAACATTTAGTGCACATCCCTAGTCTGATGCGGCAGACTTCGCATTTCCTGTTGTCGCTGTGTACGTGGGGCTATATGTGGATACAGACGTCGAGGACAGAGCGTGTATATCCACATACCGTTAATATTTTACTCTGATAACGAGACAGAGAGAACTCTTTCGGCCGCGCTAACACAGGTGACCTTATAGAGCCACCGCATACTGGTCGTGAATGTCACGCAATGCAACATGTATACGGGCATAAAGATATACGAATATACGGGAACATTCAAATGCTTCTCTGACCTGTCAGTCAACGTCCTGACGTCTCTTGCTGGTCTTTCTCGCTCTCTCTCTCTCACACACACACACTCGTTTTATCAGTTAGCCTATGTCCTCAGGGTAAAATGATATACCTATCCCTAGTCATGTTTTTATAGATTTGTTTTTTAGAGCCAAAAAGCCAGTTGAACAGGGGAAAAAAAGAACCAGTGGAAAAACTGATGCGTGTGTGTGTGTGTGTGTGTGTGTGTGTGTGTGTGAGTGCGTGCACGTGCGTGCGTGCAGACACTTACACACCCTCTCAGACGGACTAATCAGATGGCAGCAGAGGCGCTGCGTTTTTTGTTTTTTTTTCTTCCTCTCTGTTTGCATACATTAGGGAGCAAAAGCGCCTCCGACGAAACCAACCCCACTAGAATGTCTGTCTTGTCTTTTTGTGTGTGTGTGTGTGTGTGTGTGTGTGTGTGTGTGTGTGTGTGTGTGTGTGTGTGTGCGTGTGTGTGTGCGTGTGTGTGCGTGTGTGTGTGCGTGTGTGTGCGTGTGTGCGTGTGTGTGTGCGTGCGTGTGTGTGTGTGTGTGTGTGTGTGCGCGCCGCGTACACGCCCCACACAAGGCACGTGCGCGCACAGTCTCTCAGAGCGGTTCTCACAGTCGGGGCCTGTTTGACTGGGACAGGGATAAAGACAGGTTTGAATAGCCCTGCCAGGCCTCACACAGGAAAAGAGAGAGAGAGAGAGAGAGAGTAGGAAAACCAACACGAAGGCAAGAGAAGGACAGATGTGGGGAAACGGAGCAGACTCATTAGACAGCTGAGGAGAACATGTTTGGTTTGAATTTTTTTTTTTGCGGCTGGAGGCGTTGCTTGTGTTGTACGTGAGGGAATTTACATGTCTCTCGTCCTTTTTTTTTTATTTCTCTCACCGGAGGCATGAGTCTTAACTTATTGGTGTCGTAGATTTACCCGCGTTTTTTTGTCTGTGGATTTAATCCCTACTTTGCTCTTTTAGTCTTGCGCGTCTTCTGCGTGCGTCTCCGTACAAATCAGTACAAATACCCCATTGACTTCCGCGGAAAAACACAGACGGTAGGCGCTAGGATAATGAAGCTGGTTATCAGAAAACAGAAAAATGTAATCATGCTTCAGATTGCACGAGAACAGTTTATTTATTTATTTATTTTTTTAAGGGAGAGGTTGATCTGTGGAGCTTTTCATCCAAGAGACTGAATTCATCTCTCTCTCTCTCTCTCTGTCTCTCTCTGTCTCTCTCCCTCTGTCTCTCTCTCTCTCTCTCTGAAAGGCAGTGAAGAGCCAGCAGCAGAGCGGAAGGCTGTGGTGAAAGCTGTTGTTCCATATCCCACACGTACACGGGGTTTACACCCTCTTCAAAGGCGCTTTCTCTGGGGCACTGGAACTACTTGGGACACACACACACGCACCCCCTATCCACTCACCCTGAACCACTTCTGTCTCTCTGTGTTGGAGGGGGGGGGGGACAGGAACTGAAGTCATGGTCCTGATGAGTCCCTTGAGATCTGTTCTCCCAGAGGAACTTATGTAAGAGCCCTCTGTGTCATACTGAGGGAGAAGGCAGCCAGGGCCACACACACACACACACACACACGTGTACAATCACTAGGAAGTCCCCAGACGTCCCGTGGGAATAGCAGTGTTTTTGCTTTTCTTTCACTTCTACTCCATACCTCACTTTACTCTTAGTCTTTGTTTTGTTTTGTTTGTTTTTTTTTTTTGTCTCGACTTTAATTTGAAAACGTTAAGCTGACCTCCCTTCACTCCTGGGAGTCCCTTAAGCCTCTGTGTGTGTGTGTGCGTTCGTGTGCATCTATTTAAAACCCTGCGGTTGTGTGTGTGTGTGTCTGTGTGTGCGTGTGTATCTGTTTTTTTCCGGAGGTGCGTTTTTTTGTTTGTTTTTGTTTTGTTTTGTTTTGTTTTTTTTTGTCCCCCCTCCCCTCCCTTTTGTTCCACTCTCCTCTGGACCGTAGTACCAACCTCCTTCCCCCCCGGCTCTTCAGCAAAGTCTTATCGCTGCAGCCAAAATCGGACGGAGCGGATGTGACAAGAGATCGGGACAACCAAATGACACAGAGGTTCTGCTCGCCCTTCCTCTCGTGGGAGGGAAACCCCTTGGGATTTTAAGTCCTCTCGCTTGTTTTTTAACGCCGTCATCTCAGGAATGCGCGGACTGGGGCGAGGAAGACTTAAGGATGCGTTCACGAGTGCTGTACAACATTCGACACGTTTAAGAAACTTGTTTTTATATTCGTGAAAGGAATAAAACAACACAAACAAAAAAGACAAATAAACAAACGAAAGTGAGCAAAAGATAAACAGCTTTGAGTGCTGGAGCAGCGGCGAATGCCAGAACAACTGGGCGGTGTGGAGTCTTTTTTTTTTTCTTTCTTTCTTTCTTTTTTTTTTTTTTTTTTTCCCAACATTCATTTTTTTGGTCATATCTGTGGAAACTCACTACCAGGCTGTAATTAACTGACAGATTTTTGTTCGTCCCCCACCCCCCCTCCCCGTTTT
>NC_044505.1:18853537-18871037 GCF_902362185.1 Chanos chanos
TTTCGTTTTCATTTTGTTTTTGTTTTGTTTTCATTTTTTGTTTTGTTTTGTTTTCATTTTGTTTTTGTTTTGTTTTCATTTTTATTTTTGTTTTGTTTTTGTTTTGTTTTGTTTTTTTCGTGGCTTTGCTCTGTAGCAGTAGAACACTGGACCCCTTCTCTCCTCCCCTCTTCACTACTCTTGTGTTTCAGACCCTCGTGTTTATTAGAATGACCATACTGAAAGCCTTCACTGTCTGCCTAGCACTGGACGGATTTCAAATGAAGTGTCTCCATTAAAAAAAAAAAAAAAAAAAGATAAAGAAGGATGGATGTATTTGATATTTACCTTACTATTTTCCCCTCGGCCCACCCCAAATTCTCCCCCCCCCCCCCCCTTACGTTTTATAAAACCTCTGCTCACTTCCTCCCACTCTCTCTCACTGCCCCCCTCTCTCTCTCTTCCACTCTTTACATAGATGAGTCGTGGGGACAGTCTGAAGGAGTCTTCCTCCTCCTCTCTCCTCCAGTCCAGTCAGCAGCCTGGCTACCGCTCTGAGCCCAGCCTGGACGGCCGTGAGGGGGGAGGAGGAGGGGAACGGGGCGTGTCCGACAGACCCAGCGGGGCCCCCGGGGGACCGCCGGGCCCGGGCATTCCCGGATATTCCCTGGGCGGTCGCTCGTACCCCTCCTTTTCCGACCCAACCGTGCTCTCTGGCGTGGCCTCACGGTCTTCCAGCGTGCGCTCTGCCCACAACGCCCCGCCCTCGGAAGCTACCACTTCCACCAGCTACAAGAGCCTAGCCAATCAGACGCCTCCGCCCCCTCGCAACGGCAGCCTATCCTACGACAGCCTGCTTACGCCTTCGGAGAGCCCGGACTTCGAGCCGGCCGGCCAGGAGATGTCGCCGGGGCGAACGCGCACGCCCGTGCAAGGCTACAGCTCGCCTTTCCTGTCCGCTCAAATCGCTCAGCAGAGGGAGGCGGAGCTTCACCAGCCCTCCGCCCCCTCCGCATCGCTGCTCTCCTCTCCGCATCGCGCCGCTTACCTGCGCGGCTCCGCCTCCTCCCCGCCCCCCGGGCCGGAGAGGGAACGCCTCCTGCAGGACCCCGCCCAGCCCCACGCCCCCCCCCCACCACCATCACCACCACCACCACCACCACCATCACCACCACCACAGCTCCAGGCCCCCCCGCTTCTCTCGGCCCCCCCTCCTGTCCGACTCGGGCCCCCCTCCGCCCGCGTACCCGTACCGCACGCGCTCGACCGACACCCCTCTGCCCCCCTCCACGCACCCACCTCGTTCCCCCCACCCGCCCCCGCTAGGCAAGTCCCTGTCCTACTCCAGTGCCGCTGCTGCCGAGATGCAGTACCGCCTGGTGCGCAAAGCCTCTGCCTCCGCCGGGGGAGGGGGCATCCAAGCGCCAAAGTGAGTAACATCCCCCGACCTTCCTCCTCCGCCCCCCCCCCCACCGCCCTCCACCCCTCCAAAACCAACCCCCCTCCCCCATCTCGACGCTCCGCGCAAGCCTGCTGCCTTCTTCCTCCTCTTCCTCTTCCTCCTCCCAGACTCCTGTGAGTGTTTCTATCTTTCTCTCTCTCTCTCTCTCTCTCTCTCTGCTTTCTGTGACTTCATTCCTCCTTTGTGTTCCGTTTTGTGTCTTCGTGCCCAAACACTTTCTTTTTTTCTTCATTTCTGCAACCGTCTGTTTTTTTTTGTCTGGTCTCCTCGGCAGCAGATGCATGCTCTGCGATCGACTCTGTCGGTTTGGTCCCGTCGTTTTAAGTGACCCCAGTAGATGCATGGCTTAGTGATCGTTTACTTTTGTGTGATCCTGCGTTCATCAACCATAGATGCATGCCTCTGTCATCAGCTGTTTTAGCCTGCTCTTGTGTGAAGTCACCAGTAGATGCATGTTGTCCATTCTCAGTAAATGCCTGCTCTGTGATCGTCTGTTTTAGTCTAGTCTCGTCATTTAGTGAGAGAACCTTAACACATCTCTCGCTGCATGGTGTCGTGACTGTCTGATCATTGCCTGCCTCGTGACCATGGTCTCCTGTCTAGACGAGACTCATACTTAATGACTGACGCTTGCTCTGGATTTGATTTTTACTGCCTGGTCTTGTTGCGTAAACAGGGCCAAGGCTTGTCGTCGTATCGTCTTGTACTGCCTGATCTGTGATCTTCACTGAATGAGCATGAGATTCATGATTGGTTTGAAAGCTTTGCTCTGACGCAGATTGAGGGCGTATTTTACACAATACCCGCTCCATATTGTACAGCACCTTCACAACTTACTGACTACTAGTTAACACAGCATTGCACAGTTGTTTTCGCAATTGTTGGTAAAACCGACTTCTGTCGAGATTGTTCTTGTGAAATTCCTGTGGATAAATTTCCTCTCTTTTTTTTTTTTTTTTTTGTTTTTTTTTTTCTCCTCCAGGGACGAGGTTCAGATGAAGTCCTATAGTCGAACAAACGGGCAACCCAGATCTCCTCTTTCTCAATCTCCTTCTTCCTCTACCCCTTCCTCCCCCTCTCACCCAATCAGCCTCTCCACTCGCCCGGGACAGGCCTATCCCAGCGCTGCTTCTTCTCAGAGCCCCGCCCATAAGCCTGGGGGTGGGGTGAAGAAGGTGACGGGCGTCGGAGGGACCACTTACGAGATTTCAGTCTGAAATGATGGGCGGCCGCTTCGACCAATGGGGGACCTAGGGCGGGATCACATACTGCCTAACCCTTAAGGAGAGTAGAGCCTTACTATTGGAGGAGAGAGATACCATGTGTGTGTGATGGACTTTTATTTACACACAAGATGGAGACTCTTTATTCTCTCCTAAAGTGATGGACTCCATATTTCTCCTTTATTTTAATATCAGAACAGAAATTGGGGCAAAACAGAAAAAAAAAAAAATCTGTTCCTGTTAAGTGCTTGGTCAGCTAAAACCTAATGACGGGGAGGACCTGAGTCACCTAGCCAATCCCCTGTCTCTTTGAAGCAGGACTTCCTGATTATTCCACCAATGAGGTGTTCTAAAACTGTAGGTGTGAAAAACGTGACTGGATTGCCTTCGGAAAAAAAAAATCGTGTAACAAGAGAAAAAAAAAAAGATGATTCCTTTATGACATAAATGTAGAAATGATTCATTGTCTGTTGTGTAAAGGGAAAAAAAAAGGTTTTGGCTTTCTGGGTAATTTTTTTTTTTTTTTCCTCTAAAGTGGGGTTTGATTGATATTTGGGACTTTGTGGCATGCAGTAGCCATTTGGACCACTGTGATTGGCTTACGACCTTGCTGCCTCTTTAATATCCACCAATCAGTAGCAAAGAAGCAAAACAGTAGTCCGATACTGGGCCATGAAACGGCCTAGTTCGTCATTTGAATCAAACAGCCTTTTTCTAGTTTCGTGTTTTAGAGCAATGGCCTTGTTAATCAAGGAAAAACTCATTTTTATTTTATTTAATTTCTAAATATTATTTTGTATGAATTTATAAATAGCTGGCGATATGATCGAGTTTGTTTGTTTGTTTGTTTGTTTGTTCTTGTTTTGTTTTGTTGTTGTTTTTTTTTTATCTACAGTGGATTAGGTACAAGTCCACTTTGGATTTTTAATCAGTCAAAGATCATAAGGACACTTGCCCTGCTTCAATCAGTTGCAGCCAATCAGAAGCTGAGCTTGTGTGTTGTTCAGCCAACAGAAAACGTTGTCATGCACAGAGCACAAAAGATGTAGCATTCTTGTGCATTGACCCCTTTAAACAGGCCATATTTAAGAAAGAATTATCTCCTTGTATGTTTTGGATCAATCTGCAAAAGTGTTTGTTTTTTATTTAAGTCAGTACTAAGGAGGCAGTCTCTCTGGTGGCCTTGTCTAGCTGACCAATCAGGATTCAAAACAAGCTGCTTGTAAAACCAGGGAGCGTGTCGGAATCATATCGGCAATGAAATTAGCCAATCAGCACATGCCAGCTGGATTAAGAAATCTAAAAAAAGCCTTTAAAACCATATAATTTAATTTACATTATTTCCTTTTGAGTTTTGAGTAGTAATGTGGTTTTTTTTTGTTTTGTTCTGTTTTTTCGCTGGGGTCCGACTCTCATGGTTCAGTTGCACTGGTCTGTGACATGGAGGGAAATATTTTGGGATCAGGGTTGAATGGAAATGCACATGTAGTGAATGATGGGGCAGGATGAGGTTTTACAGGCCAGTGTTTCAGAGAAGACGGGAATAAAAACGTGGTTTTGGATCATAGCTGATTTGGAAGACCGTGGGGGGGGGTGGGGGAAGATGTGTACTGTATAGCTCAGTGTGACTGAATGAGCGTGTGTGTGTGTATGTGGGTGTGCATGGTTGAGCATTGGTAATAAACTCTTTATAAAACATACATGGCGTCATTTAAACTGTCTGTGTGTGTGTGTGTGTTTGAAAGATGCAAAACTGGTGCCTGCATTTAGAGGATTTCTGAAACTGTTCACGATTATGCAGAGAGAAGTAAAGGAGACGAAGACAGATCAAGTTAATTGAAGTTTTATATGCACACAGGGAAAAAAAAAAAATCATTCAACCATCATCTCCATTTACAATTTTCCATCCTTTAGTCACGACCCTTAAAAACAGGGCTCGAATTACATGACAAAAAAGGACTGACAGGCGGAAATGGCAACAGCCACTCGTACTTGAAGGTTATGAATAGCTGTGATATTGCTTGATGTGCAATGTTGATTGACATGTTGGTTCTGCTGTCACCATGGTGACCGGTACAACTGAAAGCGGATTCACAGACAAGGTAACTGAGAACAGTGGGAGAGAGAGAGAGAGAGAGAATGAGTGTTCTGTATGCCATTGCTTTATGACACTTGCTGGGTTACATCCATACTGACTAACACAAGCTAAGCTCTTAAAAAAAAATTGTTCATAACAGTAACATAGGAATGGAGGACGTTTTGATAAAAATTCAAATTCAGCAGTGATTTAAAAAGGAACAGGGAGGAGAGGTGAAGACCTCACAGTGTTGCTCGAATGTGGACAATACAAAAAGGAATGTGTGAGTGTAAAGGCAGGACCAACGGTTGAAACCAGCAGGAGTGTGACATTTCCAACACAGAGAGCAATGGATTTGACATAACTGTTACATCACCTCTGTCCACATGGTGGCAGCACTGTACTACCAACACTCAAACTCAGAGGAATGTTACATTTAACCAAAAGACCACCTTGTTAACAGTGATATGTTTGCATGTTAAATAGTACGCGTTTAGCAATAATAAGTGTTTCTAGTCAACAATCTCTTACTCTTGCTGTTGCCGATTTTGGATAAGTGAACAAAAATACTAGACTGAAATTAAGTCTGCAATGTCCTCTGAAAGACTGATTTATACCATTATCCAAACTAGCACAGATCCTAATTGGTCTTTTACAAATACACTGGCCAATCACAGTTGCATCACTAATTTTCACTGACAAAATGCTCACATGAAGTGGTTAAGACTATATCCTCTGGAGTGTAGTGTGCGTCCATTTTGGTTTTTTGTTTTTTTTTCTTTTTTAAAACCAAAATCGTCATTTTAGTACTAATAATATTAGCTGACAGTCATATGATTAAATACAAAAACAGACTGACTAGAGCAAACACAGAAAAGAATAAACGACCGTTAACAAATCATAGAAAAGTGTTCCAATTAGCTGTGTATTTTAGCATAAAAGAAACGGTGTACCAAAAGAAAAAAAAAAACAACATTTCACACCTTGTTAGCCATGTTAGAGGTAGGAAGCGTGAAATGTCTCGTTTTGTTTGATTTAACAACGTTGCAGGCAGTAACCATTTCACTCGTCGAAGGGGAAAAATGGACTTTCGAATGATGGGAAATACTCAGAAGGCTGCATTACACGTGTACATTTCGATTTAAGTTAAATTTATATTAAAAGATCCAGTTGGATATAACTGAACTGTTTGTTTCCCCCGTTCACATTCTCATTCACTCTACAGCAGTTTGAATATTCGCATAAGATCAACCAGTCCCATTGTGATGTCACAATGCTGCCCCACAAGTCCATCCCTATTTGTCTTTCTTGGATTCTGTCTCCGCCTTGGTCTCGGGTTCTGGCTCCTCCTCCTCCGGCACAGGCGGGAACTGCGACTCGCTGGCCTTTTCAGTCTTCTCCTCCTTGTTCTTGTTCAGCTTCTTCGACTTCTGGTAAAGTTCATTGAGGTTAAACTCCCTGATGATGTTTTCCTGGAGACAGATGTGAAGACCGTTAGAGGTGAGGAAGTGTATTTGTTTGTCTGTATGCCATACTGACATTGTACACAACGCTGTTGTACATAAAAAAAGAGCCAACATCTAACTCCTAGGTATACAGACCTGTACCAATATTTCAGCTTTCAAAGGAGTAAAAGTATTAACCATAAAAATTCCATGTTAAAGCCCTTGTCCAGAGCACTGCCTTTGGGCTCTGAGATAGGAATCTACACGTAGTTCCTGCAGAAACACTGTGACATGGTGTTCCTGTCTCTTCCATCAAATCATTACTGAAAGAGACACAACTTTTTACGTTTTTATCAGCGTCCCGTTTGTAGAGCGAATCTAACCTTGAGAGCCGCCATTCGAGAGCTGGTTTGAATCAAAGCCATTGCCCTGAACACATCTGTTACGCTGATAAGCAACTTTACCCCAAACGTTTTCAAAAAGGGCTTTCCTCTGCAGCTTCTCCACACTGACCCGTCACCGTCCGCATTTACACGTTTAATGTGAGTGAATGCAGTGGGACTCTGAGCTCGAGATCAGTTAAGAATTCAGCCTAGTTTAAGTGCCCTCGGTCATTAAATTATTATTATTTTATATATAAAGCATCCATCCAAGCACGGTTTATCGACACTCAATTTTTGGGAAAACACGAAAGCGATATTTCAGGAATTTTAAAGGCGTTACCTCAGTGAAGCTCCAGGACACTGCCCTTCCCTTTTTGTCCACCTGAGGGCGCCGCATAACCTCCTTACCCCCTTGAAAGAGCACTACAGAGGGCAGCTGCTTGGATAGAGGAGATGTGCTTACTTTGTACCTGAGAAAGAGAGAGAGAGAGAGAGAGAGAGAAAGAAAGGAGTCGTTGAACTCACATTCCCATCGTAACAGATAAAAAGGAGAGAGAGGGAAAAAGAGAGAGAGAGAGAGAGAGAGAGAGAAAGAGTGATACACACTTCTTGGACACTTCTCCATAGCGACCAATGTCCACCTTTCCAAATTTCAGTCCGGCACAGTTGTACCTGCATACACAGACAAATACGTCATTGAAAAAAATCCAGCCAATGAGCTTCTCTCATCATCATCATCATTACAGTTCCTCAAACGACTCCAACTTACTTTAGGGACAGGTCGGCATAAACCGAGGCAAAGGACTGGCACTCTGGCGACCAGTTAGCAAAGAACTCCACCAGCCATGCAACACGGCCATCTCTCTCCAACTCGTCCTGTCTCACACACGCACGCACACACACACACGCACATACACACACATGCACGCACGTGCACACACACGCACACACACACAAATAATCTTTCAGCTTCTGACATGTTAGCCACATGTACAACAGGAATAAAGAAATCTGCCATCCAAATCAATGATGTTTTTTATTCATCTCCAGTCACTTCCAAATGGCGTGTCATACTCACGTCTATGGTCTTGTCGCTAAAGTATTTGATGTATTCCGGGCCCATGTAGAGAGGGGGTTTACATGTCATGAGAAACACTGGATCACACAGGGAGAGGACAAGAGTTAAAACAAAACCAGCCACTTTACTGAGACACAACAGCAAAGCAATGTCGGTACCTGGTACAGTGTCTGTATAAAAATTCACACGGCCAGATGTATTTCTGCTTTTAGCACGTGACACAAATTGATAACACCTGTTGACAGGTCACTGTAACGCGCCGGCCAGCAGATAAGCTACGCTACCGACTTTGCCTCGGGTGAAAAGAAACGCGGTTTTTACACTGACCGATACACAGAGTCAGGTAAAGCAGGCCCATGCGGACGTCCAGCCTGAAGAACAGAATGACGTTGGCCACTTTGCTGAAAAGGATGATGTTCCCAACGTGTTGCTCCACAGTTACTGAGAGAGAGAGAGAGAGAGAGAGAGACTGAGATTGAACTGGGGAGGGGCCACAGTTGGTAGAAGATAGAGCAATAAAGGACAATGACTACATAACAAACATGAAGCAACTGTGTCTGCAGACAGAACAAAGCATGGTGTACCATCCCCCTCTCTCTATACATTCACTTTAATGGGGTGTGCGTGTGTACTCAAAACAAAACCATTACCTTGGATCACACCACTGGCATGTCATCTTCCACTACACTGCCACAATTACAGCTCAGTGGTGTGACGTCAGATTAAGATATGGTAAAAACACTGACCTTACCACGTGAATCGAAAAAGGCTATGGATTCGGTTGGATTCAAATTTAGGTGGTTACATACTTCGTCTTTTGTATTACAAAAGTCTAGCCCTAAAAATGAGCTACAGCGAAAGAATCTGAATTTGAACGTTTGTTAAGGTGAGACGTATTCTGGATGTATGGTCAATAAAGTTCTCTTCTTTTCCTCAGCAGAAAGGAGGAAGAAAAGGCACAGTTTCTTACTCGCTCTTCTGTTCTTCATCATAACGATTGCACTCAGAAACATCAGTATTTCAACCTCTCTCTGTAAAAGAAAAAAAAAATAAAACAGGGTCGTTAAAAATGCTTTTCGACGAGAAAATCAATGTATGCCGTCGTTATACGCGCTAATGACGTTCATTTCTGACAGATAGTCGTTGAAGTTTAGCTAACACAATACAGGTGTGATCACCGTTACACCTGTACACAAGCCGATGATTCACCTGCCATGCGTTGCGTTCGGAGAAAGCTAGCTAGCTACGCGCAAGGTTAAGTTCAACGTATTGACACTTAATACATACGTATGTTAGGGCACACAACGTATCTACCGCAAAACGCATGAGGTTCAGAACTATGTATGCTTCCCCCTCTTGGTCTGTCGTATCCCCACCCAATCTAGCGACCCCCAACAACAATTGCTGTTCAATAGCTTCTCGAAACGCAACACGACTCTGGCCCAAATGATGAAAATGCCGTTAGGTACACGGTGTTGTTGTCAGTCTCTGTTGTTTAACACGTAGCTAAGTACGCAGCTAAAAACATAGCAAGACATCCTTAATGTGAGTCCCCATTTTGGCATTTTGACACTCACCCAGTCGAAATCACAAGAGTTGCCATCCTCTCGTTGCGTCGAGAGACGTTCGCAAATTCCTGGGGTCTTGCGAACGAGCAAAAAAGCAACAGACATAAACAAAGATGCAATATAGTATGGTCTCAGCAACCATTTGTACACCTGTGGTAAGTGATAGAGAAAAGCAAAAAGAGGAGTAAGCAACGCCATTTTCTACAAAACGGCGAAAGAAACGGAGACGGCTGGTGCAATGCTGCTCTTCGGCTCTACTTTCCGTCGGCTAAGATGTAAAACGGACTTAAAGGAACAGAGGTCACTGCGGACGATGAAGGAACTAGTCCCGCCTCGATTGTCTCGTTAGCGATTGGCCAATACAGTTAAAACTGGCTGATCATTGGTCTTCGACTCATCGTAAAGGGGAGGATATCAGGAAGTATTAAACTCTTCTCACCGTAAGTAATGAAATGTATGTTACCGGTTGAAATACTTCATACTCACAAGACTATGTGGATCATCTCACAAAAGAAAAAAGTTGAAAAAAGTGTGAAGTGCTTTAGAAAGTACTGTAAAAGACCTAGATCTGACTACAAGTGCGTTTTACTTACTCGCAGATTCACTCACATGCGAGTTTACTACCCCTGTATTGTGCATGGTGTTTCATTACATCTAAAAAAATCACGGAGTGCAATTATCCCAAATTTACGGCCAAGCAAAGTGCTTTGCAATTACCATATTGCCATATACTAGAGACCAAGTATATTTTCAGATTTATCTTTGTTAATTGTGTAAAGAAAATGACTTTGATAGTACCAGAATGTGTGTGGGGCAGTGTTCATGAGTTAGGACAAAGGCGGGTTTAGTGACAGCAACGCAAAATTACTACAATATTCGTTTATTCACTGACATAACACACAGACAATCAGAATGCTTCCACGTCCTAAAGCACAGCATATCTACAAGGCAAGCCCAGCGAAATCAAACCAAATGAGCACCACGGATTTTTAATTACACTGAAATTGAAACATGCCCTGGAAATTTGACTCCCGTAGTCCACTCCCGTACACTGGCTTTGATATCCTGTGCTTTTCTTCCTTACTCCTTTATAAGGCAGAATGAACAATGCACACATCCTGCGAACAGCTGATGTAATACTTTTAATCATTTTGACTGACATTTTTCAAACAGCTTTTTCACAGAAGGCACGTGTTTTGTCTTTGAGTATTTTATATTTGTAGGATTGTCAGCATTTGCACCATTGCACGTGGTTTATTCATTTCTTATAGCAAGGTTACTGAAATATAACCATTTTTTTTCAAGTTCTAACACAACTCCTACGTTCTATACAAATGCATATTCATGTTAAAAGTCATCATGGACCACAAAAAAAAAAAAAAAAATACATTCATGTGCAAAAGACTGTTTACTCCCTTAGTTACTCACAATGTGGAAATACATATATATATATATACACACACACACACATCCTTGGAGCACACAATGTACAATTGCAATGAATGACCCTATAATCACTGTAGTTTTTGTCTAGCCATGCTGCTGAACATGACTGGACAAACACCATGACTTTTTTTTGAGCATGTTCTCATATATTCACTATTTACAACTTAAGCTCACAGCAATTTGCCCTGCTTTTTCAATAATCCTGATAACTTAAGAGTCTACTATGATCAACACAAGCAGCGCCAGCACAAAGCCTTTACGAGAACTGCCTAGACTCGTTAAGTTCTAGCTACAGAAGAAAAAAGAAGTGATGAAAAGAAAAAAGAAAAAGAAAGGGAGGATGCACAGCGACAAAATTACAGGAGAGTGTCTAAGATAAAAACAAACAGTCAGCAAGATGTGCCTTAATCCAGTCCTGTGATGCTGAGGTTTGGTTTCTTTTCATAGCGACCAAGTACTATGGTTAAAAAAAAAAAAAAAATGGACGAATGAACGCCACTATTTCCCTGGTTTGAATCAGCCCCTGTATATGGGGGTGAGAACAAAAGGCAGCAGGACTTTGGTCCTCTAGTCCTGGAATAGAGCACTGCTGACACAAGTGGACAACACAGAGAGAGAGAGAAAAGGAGACAAAGCGAAAGATAGGGTGATAGGACAATTTCCTGACAGACAAAGAGGATGGAGACATACACTCACAATCACACAGAGAAACTTATAAAGAGATTCAATTTAAAGAGGCAGCCACATAAACATGTGACGCTAGCTGGCTTGTGATTGGCCAAAAATAACTGAGCGATGAACTGACAGTGGTGTAATGAGAGGTGATTTTCAGAGAGGTAGCTCATTAGTAAATCAGCTAGTTTGGTGGCTCAAAATGATTTCTCTCCTGCCTCACTTTTAGTGTCCTTCTGGTGGAGGCTGCATGGTCACATGACATAAAAGGTGCATTTATGAACCAGTGAGAGCGAGATAGAGAGATTATAGTGTTTGGCAAACTATATTTAATGTGGCAATTTAGCATCTTTCATTTATCAGTTCAGCCAGTAATGGCTCAACACATATTTCTGATATAAATCTTTATAAATTTAAGAGCTTCCATGCCCTCTTACGCTGACTGATTAAATGTAAGTTAGGGATGTGGCAGATATCTGCTAAAACACTATCTAATATTAGCAAACAATTGCAGAGATCTATTCATTCAAGTCAGCGACTAGACAAATTGTATTACTCAGTTACCTACATGTGTGCTATTTAGATATGATAACTGTCAGTTCAGTACAGTTGTATTAACTTCAGGGATAAATATTTTCATTTTTACAGTACAAGCCAGATAGTCTGCACACAGCTAACGTTCTTTTCCTACGGGACCAGAATCGGTGGTCCGTGGAATTTATACTTGCTAATGCTAACGCCAAGGACTGGAGCTTGTAAAACACGATGAGCCAGTGATGTCGGGCAGTTTCCAGACCCTGTACTAACGTCTGACAAACCAAAGCAAACTAAGCACGATAAGGCTGTGGAGGAAATATACTGACTGTCGACCTTGGTAAATGTTAACTTTTTAAACGTTCAAATGCCCTCAGGACGTTTTAGTTTTCAAGAACTAGCAAAGCTAGTGCAGTTTGGTGTACGCTAATCATTTCTGCTATCAACACTGTGATATCATACGGATCCTTTGTGATGTTACCACAGCAATGACTATTTGAACTTTTCTAATAGCCTACTCATGTTTTGCTATGACAAAGGAGATCCTCATAATCGTTGTCATGATACTCATTTATATCCCCCTTTTAAACAACCCTCGTCTTAAACTTTATTCGCTGCATGTCCGTTAATTTCTGGTTTGGCGTAATCATTGGCTGATTGGTTGAGGGGAGTCCTGTCTTGTGTTGATTGGTGAGCTGCCTCCTTTTCAAGCTCCGCCTTCTTACGAACGAGTTGACTACGGTGATAGATGAGGTAACTTGGCAACATGTAGCCCGTCAACGAAAGCACGAGCAGACCTATGTTGATCTGTCGATTTAGAGAGACACAAGACGTCTGTTTAGTTATCTAAATTCACTTGATGAGTATTTCAGTTTGTGAATTTTCAGGTGTATACTTGGTTAATCTTAAATTCAGCCCGTGGAGGAATGTAACATTAAACAGATCGTTGCAGTTCGTTCTGGCTCGTTAGGAATATTAAGCTATAAGCAGGAGATGTTTTGATGACTGTTATATAATTAGCAGTGTCTCTTACACGTTGAGTCGAGCTTTGTACGTGCTAAACTGAACTGTAATTATCTTAAGGCTCGGTATCAATTACTCAGACATTAGTGCTTCAGTTTAAGTGAATTACCCGATAGAACACCTTGCAGCTTTAGTTCGTTGTGCTACTATATGTCTGTATACATATATATGTTCGTGTCTCACCCAGTAGGGGTCTCCTTTCAGAGGTCCAAGCATGGCGACGAATAAAGGTTGTTGGAGAAGAGCAAACAGGGCACTAATCATGGACTGCAAACCAGTGAGAGTGCCAAAGTGATTGGTCGGGTACCTGGGAAAAAAAGTCCAGAGAAATTGTTGCTAGGTTTCTCCAGGAGATGGTCTACTGTGATAACTATATATATATGTGTGTATATGTGTGTGTGTGTGTATATATATATATATGATAAATTAGTCATTACCTTGACATATACACAAATACACACATCTAACACCTGCATCAAACTATAAAAGTATTTCACATGTTTCTCCCAGTCTTTGAAACAATCTCACATTCTGAACAGTTAAAATGTTTACTTATTTACATGTTGCACAAAATCTAAACTTCCTCGCAAATACCCTCCCCATCCTTGCCCACTTTGGAGTCCTGTTTATAAAATAGTAATTAGTTATCTACACTTATTGACTCTGGTTGTAGATGTTACCTGATGTCATAATGGGTGTGAATTAAAGCGCTCCCTGACTGAACGGGCTTTGAAACTACATAACGGTGTGTGTGTGGTGCGTGTCCTTACTCTGCAGCGTAGAGTCCTCCACAGCAGGAGTGGATGAACCCTCTTACCACAGTGTGAAGAACAAAGGATACCATCTGAGAGAGAGAGAGAGAGAGAGAGAAAGAGAGAGAGAGCAAGGTGGGGTGAGGGGGAACAATTAGGAGATTAGACACCATTCATAACCCTGAGTGAGCTTCCTGTTCAGATTCACTACTGTCAAATTAACTTTGAGAGTGTTTGGGACAATAGACACGCTACTCTCAGAGTTCATTTAACACTGGTATGTGTATAGGATAATATAAACATTCTGAGACTGTAATTTAAACAATAGCAAGAATGCTGTGTGGTTTAAGTGTGTTTGGTTCTGTGTGTGTGTGTGTGTGTGTGTCTTACTTGTAAAGGCAAATTATCTATGAGGGAGATGATGCCAAAGATGACAAGTAGTGTATTGGTGAAGATGAAAGCTCTGGTCGCATTGGTCAGCTTCTGGATCTTTCTGTCTCTCTTTGGAGGTCCAGCAGGACTGAAAGAACAAACGATACAGGCAGCAAAAAAAAAAACAAAAAAAAAACATACGTGTGTGAATGTATGTCAAAACGCGCTTTCTGTTTTTCACTCATACCTTTTCGTTATATCCTCCTTCTATATTACCCGTATACCTCTCATCCTTTAGTGTCCAGCTCTTTCTTGCTTTCTCTAACTTCTTTTTTTTTTTTTTACATGCCCCGGCATGCAAGCCAACCTGTCTGTCTCTCTCTCTGTCTCACCTCTTCTCTCCCTCCGCTGAACATGTCTCTTCCTCACACTCTTTCATTCTCCAGTCCATGATGTAGCCGATCATAGGGGAAGTCAACAGGCAGAGGAGCTGCATTGTCCCAAAGATGGACGAGTAGAAGCCAACTGTGGTAACACACACACACACACACACACACACACATACACGCAAAGACGTTACACGTCAAGCGCATATCATTCTTAAACATACAATAAAACCTCTTTCGGATGGGCGTTTGAGTACACTGAGCTGGTTTTAAACGACCATGTCCTGTATATTAATTACCCCTTAAAATGGTTTCTTTCAAAATCAATGCGCAATTTTGACAGGATTTTACAAGGAGGGAAGCAATTACCTTGTGCCTCTGCCTCCTTCATCAGGTCTTCAGGAGCTAGAGTAGAAATGAAATAGACAAAGACAAATAGTGAGATAACACACACACACACACACACACACACACGTATGCACCTCAAGGCCAGTCTTTTGAATACACAGTCATTGTCATGTTGCGTGTGAATAGATAAAACCACATGCACGTACCTTTGAGAGAATAAGGGTTTAAAAGAGGACTAATAATCACCATTGGGGTCGCCGTGGGTTACCAAGAACTCCACCATCTTGTTCATGGCGCCCATAAAGAATATGAGGCGGAGCTGGGTCATCGCCATGGTGATGAGACTCCACAGGAAGATGGATGAGCAGACAGAGCTCCGGAAGGGAAGGGACCCTGGGGGGGTCACACAAGACCAAACACACTGTGATCAAATACAGTGTTAGTGTGTGTCAGTGTGTATGTGTGGGTAAGAGTGTGTTTCTCATGTGTTTGTGGGTATGTGATAGTGTGCGTGTGTGTGTGTGTGTGTGCGTGTGTGTGTATGTGATTGTGCGTGTGTGTGTGTGTGTACCATGTATTGGTATCTTGGTATCAGATAGCATAATCTGACAAAAGTGCCTAGTTGGTACCAAAGTGCTGGTCCCCACTTAGAGAACAACATTCTTCTAAACTATATTGGTGTTCCTGATAAAACAAAAAGTGTCAAAACATTTCTTTGGTTATGGTTAGGGGAGTCAATGGGAAGTCCCCGCTAGGGTATGAATACAAACGTGCGTGTGTGTCTGTGTCTGTGTGTGTCTGTGTGAGTGTGTGTGTGTGTGTGTGTGTGAGTGTGTGTCTGTGTGTGTCTGTGTGAGTGTGTGTGTGTGTGTGTGTGTGTGTGTGTGTGTGTGCGTGTGCGTGTGTGTGTGTGTGTGTGCACGTGTGCGTGTGCGTGTGTGCATGTGTGTGTGTGTGTGTGTCTGTGTGAGTGTGTGTGTGTGTGTGTGTGTGTGTGTGTGTGTGGGTATAGTTCACCTTGATGCTGTGCTGTGGTACCATCCTGTGCGTTTTCGGCGGGCTCCTGTTTCTCACGAATGCACTTTGTCTCTGTGATCACGTGAGTATAGAAGCGATCTCCAGTCGACTTATCGTCCATAACCAGCCCTGTTGTCTTCACCTTCTTACTGTAGAACCACAGAAAGAACGAAAGAAAGAAAGAGAGAAAGAAAGAAAGAAAGAGAGAGAGAAAGACACAGGTCATTTCTCAACTTTCACACGGCAGACAGACACAAACCTATGAAACAAATTTGAAAGGAAAAGAGAATGGGGGTGGTGGAGACACACAGGAAAAGAGCGAGTGAATGAGTGAGGGAGTGAATGAAAGATAAAGAGGGGTGAAAGGAGAGAGAGAGAGTGAAACGAGAGAAATAAAAGATGGCAAAGAAAGACAGAGAGGGAGAAAGGGAGAGAGAAGACAGTTTGTGGAGGAAGAAAACAGACAGTGAAAGACAGGGAAGAGGGAGCAGAGTGCGGGCAGACGGATGGTTCTAGAACAGTGTGTGTGTGACTGTACTGAATAATGTGTCTGCTTTATGGTATACTGACGTGTAGATAACGGATTCAGGGGCGGGGAACGACTCTCCTGGCCAGTTAAAGAAGCAGTTGACGAAAATCAGGCAGGCAAAACCCATCCATGCCCACATGATCAGCTTGAAAGGCACGCCAAAATCATAGATTAGCTGCAAAAAAAAATGAGGGGGGGGGGGGGGGGCAAGGAGAACATTAGTCAGGGGAGAAGAGGTATTTTTGAATATAGATCAATTTTAAAAACATCTTTATTTAAATGTATTTTCCACAATTTATTATATACTGATCTATCAGATTATTCACAGTGAAATCTTAAACAGATATTTAATGGGGATAATGATCCACTAGGGGGAGCTGGAGAACAGTCACTCTGTAACACATTAACTTTCACTGTTTGTGTACTTTTGTTTGAAACAGCCAAAAGGTATTTTGGTAGTTGTCTTCCTATGGGGAATTTTTTGTTTTATTATGTAATCTCTCATTGAAATGAACTGTTCTTATTTGGCCTTTAATCTCGAGATCTTGCGGTTATAGTGAAAAAAAAAAAAATATGCCCACTGAGAAAGTCCCCATGTGCGTTGCAGTTAATGTCTCATGAGTCAAAATCTGTAGAAGCGACCATGGGATTGCAGTAATTGTTTTGTAGCCCTGTTACTGAGTAGTTACTGAGTAGTTACTGAGACTAGGTGAACCCTGTAGTTGTAGCTATGGTAACATCCCATAAATGCTGCTCTCAGTGAGGCTGCCATTCACTTCATACTATGTGGTTCTGCTACCAGTAGTTTACTGTAGTTTTTACAGACTGTGTGTTAGAGTGTGAGTTTAAAGCTTTGATCTGAATCTGTAGGGATCTGATTGTGGTGTGGATTCATTTCTTGATTGTGTTTTGGTCTTGCTCTTGATCTGGATCTAGATCTGGATATGGATCGCAATCTAAATCCTCAGAGATCTGATCTGGTTCATGAGGGCAGTGGTTTTGACTCCATCTCTTTTTCTTTCTTTCTTTCTTTCTTTCTTTCTCTCTCTCTTTCTTTCTTTCTTTCTTTCTTTCTTTCCAAGCGGTGCTGATTTCGTCAGTGCAGGGAGAGGAGGACCTACTCTGACAGCGGGGAAGGTCACAGCCGAGGAGGCGTAGGAACCAAACATCAGGGACAGGACGGTGGCGCGAATGTTCCCAAACATG
>NC_044505.1:18876037-18891037 GCF_902362185.1 Chanos chanos
ACTTCACCCAGTCTACAATTGACTACACCCAAACACAGTCTACAACAGACTACACCCAAACACAGTCTACAACTCACTCCACCCTAACACACCTTACAACTGACTACATCCTAAACCAGCCCAACTCACTTCACCCAAACAGTCTACAACTGACTACACCCAAACACAGTCTACAACAGACTACACCCAAACACAGTCTACAACTTACTCCACCCTAACACACCTTACAACTGACTACATCCTAACACAGCCCACAACTCGCTACACCCTAACACAGTCTACAACAGACTACACCCAAACACAGTCTACAACTCACTCCACCCTAACACACCTTACAACTGACTACATCCTAAACCAGCCCAACTCACTACACCCTAACACAGTCTACAACTGACTACACCCAAATGCAGTCTACAACTCACTACACCAAACACAGTCTACAACTCACTCCACCCTAACACAGCTTACAACTGACTACATCCTAACACAGCCCACAACTCGCTACACCCTAACACAGTCTACAACAGACTACATCCAAACGCAGTCTACAACTCACTCCACCCTAACACAGTCTACAACTGACTACACCCAAACACAGCCCAACTCACTACACCTTAACACAGTCTCCAACCTTAACAAAACCTACAACAGACTACATCCAAACACAGTCTACAACAGACTACACTCTAACGTCAACACAAGTTACAACAGACCGCACACTATGTAAGGCTTCAGAGGCTTCCCAAACACTAAAACAGTATACAGCAGTCTGCGACCAACATAGTCATACTATGAGAGGTCTAACACCACAACATTCATATAGAAGGTGACTCAGGTTGGAAGAGATCTAAACCTTCACGCCTGCCCTTCAGAATGAAACGAGCAGAAGCTGTATCAGGCTACAGCTTTTTCACAAAGGCTCAGACACAACCTATATGATAAAAGTACGTGTGATGATTTTACCAGGAATATTGTGAGTACGTTACATGTACGTTTATTCCTTTCGCACACACTGTCACTGCCAAGTTCAGCGTTATTGTCGCGTCAGCAGAAACATTTACAAGAGGAAATACATTGAATTCGGCAGTAAATTTGAAACACTTTAAAACAACGGCAAGTCAGTCTGGAAAGGACTAGCCACTGAAATCTACTAACAAACAATCCCTTGTCCTCATGAGCCTTTATGGTTCTTTTGCCCCATATGAACTAACCACCTGTTGAGTGGGACCTCCGGTGGCTTATGACCTTTTCAGCCCTGGTCTCCTGCCCTCTGTCAGCTCTTAATATGCTGCTTTCATGTAATGAACGACGATAATCGTTCTTTATTAAAACACAAAAAATGCCGTTCTGTGACTGTACCCATGATCGCGGCTGTTACCATGACAACAGTAAGACATTCGTCGCGCTCCAAGACCGGTAATGACCGTGTGATACAAAAAGATGGACCAAATAAAGAAATCGGAATCGATTAAGTTGGAGTCATTTTTCCCTCTTTGGTGACTCATTTTAAAGGTATGGTCTGTACGATAAAGCTGTGTTGTGATTAGGTATTTTAAAAGAATCTCGTTCTTCCCGTCTGTGTGTTCTCTTCTAATTCTGTTATCCTAACGCCGGAAGACATTTTGATTCGCCTGTTAAGAAAAATGGTCTCACTGAACTGGAATTAACAGTGTAGCATTTAAAATGAATGAATGCAAACGTTCATTATGTAGGCTAAATGCACAAAATGTAGGTCTACTACATAATTTCAAAAAACTTGTTGCAAGTAATGGTCATGAATAGGCTTTCAGGTATTATGTGCGCTTACACATGTGGTCATATGCCTGTGTGTGTGTGATTATTAATTTATATCCACATCACAAAGGAGCAAAAAAATGTTCATGTGTTAAAGTTAACTGAAAATCGGTTAAGAAAATGCAACATGCAATTTGTTTAATCATCTTCTATCTTTATTAGGTTATCTTTCGAGCATTTTCAGGACATGCACGCACACACACATACACACACACAGCTGTTTCGCTGTGCGCGTGTGGTCACCGGGTGACTTTAGGCACCCCAGGCGCGTAAATGTCCCTATAACATTCCGGTTGCTGGACTGTTTTTGGCCAAAAAAAGTAAACGACATATGCATACATTATGTTTGTGTCGAAGGCTTACTGTACCGACATTGTTTCGCAACAATAAATTTTCGGGGCTACTTCACGAAAATAGCAATCTCGTGGCGCAAGCTGACGCAACACCCACACTTACAAGCACAAGTAGATAGTGAACTTTGACAAACACATCGACTTTGAGTAAAACTGTTCTCATTTGAGCCAAGGACCTGTTCTAAAGTCAAGTTCAACGCAATAACTGTGAGGCAGAGTAACACAACATTTATCAAAGTTTCAATCATAGCGCCAACACATTGTTGTTTCTACGTACTCGTTTGATTAAAAAAAAAATCAAATTGTATATTTTATAAGTGGATTAATTTTATCGAACTGACGTTAACGGACCACGTGTAATTAAAATGACTTGCCAGTTAGTGATCCTTATACAGTTACACATGCAAACTGTCTTTCTCTCCTTTACGGACAAGAGACAAGTGCAGGCGCTGTGTCAAAGTAAACTTACTTAATTGTTCAGTCCTTTAAAGATGGCTATAAATAGCAACAGGATGTGATTAATTTTTTCCTCTTGAATATACTCTTCTGTGTAAACTGCTTTCTGAAATAAGAGGCCTTGAGATCTTCTAACGATCGAAATTTGAACAAATTTTCAGGAGCCGTGGAGAGTAATTTTATACGTTGTGCCTAGACTTGGGTAGCGAGTATTACTACAACTGAGGTACCGGGCAACTTTTTGTATTCTCTCTCTCTCTCTCTCTCTCTCTCTCTCTCTCTCATATACACTCTCTCTTACGGTCGCTCGCCCTCTGCTTCTTTTGTCTATAAAAGGTCTTTAAGTCCCCCGCCTTCTCCCACCACTTTAAACTTAGGTGCGCCCACCCGAGTAAACCAATCCAACTAGTTTGGATTTTTACGGTCAAACTGTGCGCGATCACGCCATCTGTCGACTCGTATAGGCCACGTCACAAGGTTTGACAAGCGCAGTGGTTTGTTGACTGTCTTGCACTGGCCACAGGCAAGTTAAATGTGCGGAAGAAAATCTGGATAGAATATAAACTTGCATAAACTTTACGCAATTAATTACAAAGATATGACCATATCCGGACTACTTTATGAAACATAGACGTGGGCTGTCTTTAAGCGAACGTAACGTAAAACACTGCCCTCCTACGGGGATGTGCTAACTCGTGGACAACCACCTAAAATTGCAGCCCACGCTTTCAAAGTGAAAATGTTGTTCAGGACACTCACATGTAGACTTCTCCACACCTTTCCGTTGCTGAAAACTGTGAGTCTTTAATTAGATTAGATTAGATTCAACTTTGCCATTGCACATAGTAGCTACAAGTACCACGAAATGTAGTTTTACATCTAACCAGAAAGT
This sequence comes from Chanos chanos, assembly GCF_902362185.1. Lineage (NCBI taxonomy): Eukaryota > Metazoa > Chordata > Actinopteri > Gonorynchiformes > Chanidae > Chanos > Chanos chanos. The sequence goes on from NC_044505.1 coordinate 18,879,533, forward strand.
GCAAATAGTGGAATAAGGCGCTGATGAGGTAATATATGTGATTATATGGTTATATAAATATGAAATATGTACATGAAATATGTAAAGAAGTGAAGTATTTACAGATAATGTGCAAGGGATAAGGCACATATGAGTTTATATAGGTGGAGTGAAAGGAATATTTCATTCATTCATATATATATATATATATATATATATGTATGTGTGTGTGTGTGTGTATGGTGTAGTAAGTTACCCCTCAATATTATTTGAGTAGAATTAAAGCAGCTAAATAAGTAAAAATCAAAATATATATTAATGATAAATAGAAGTAGGCGTTTGGCTAAACAATCGTTCCAAGAGGTTGTTCTGGGAACCCAAAAATGTTCGCTCGTGAGTCAGAAATGTAACGACATTCGTTTCTTTCGCTGGAAAAGACTGACCCTCTTGCAGATTATCCTTCCATTCTTTCTCAATTCGAACAGGTCTCAGCACACAGATGTTGTCCCGCCACTCGGTCGCAGCTATTCGCCGGAACCGAGTTTATTGTATTACGTCACTGTAGCCTATTTTTATGATATACTACAGATCCATGATTCATGTCGAACCATCTGGTTTGCGTAACTTTCTTCTTCTTCTTCTTCCCTCTTCTCTTCCGTTTTTAAACACAAATTAGCCACTGTCTGAAAGAATTGATCCCAGAAGGAACACTTCCTGTGATACGCAAAACTGGTCATCAGAAGGGACATTTTCATACGATTAGCTAATTTTTCTCCTAGAGAACGTTAAAACAACGCAGACACGTTCTAACAACTGTTCAGTGCATTCTGATTTAAAATGACTCACATTTTACACCTGCGCAGACATTTCATTTCCAGTACGTTAGGACAAGTCGTACAGCGTGCCAACAGTGGTGATTGGAGGCTAAAGTGCTAAACCATATAAGGACATTTAACCAAATGTCGCTAATCTGCCGTTTTATACGGTTTTATCGACCAACACATCTTGTAACGTGTCTCTAATGTATGCATGTATGTATGTGTGTCTGTGTGTTTATGTATATGTATATGTGTATACACACACAGACACAGAGAGAGAGAGAGAGAGAGAGAGCAGTGAATTAACAAGATATGCACATGTATAATATATAAAGAATAAATAAAGCAATTCATTTGGTTTTTGGTTGGTTTTTTTTTTTTTGTCTGTTTGTTTTTTGTTTTGTTTTGTTTTGTTTTGTTTTTTTGTTTTGTTTTGTATTGTTTTCCTTTGTTTTTGTCTCCAGGAAATACATTAATACATTTGGGGAAATTTCACATATCTGACTGATAACAAGCTGACTACGGCACGTCCTGCTTCAGCGGTCCGTGACAGTAACCTCCGTTTTCAGTCACGCATGATTTAAACAATTTTAAGGAGTATGATTTTTTTCCCCCTTGCTTTGCAGAAAGTCCTATAGTCAACAAGTCACGCTCAGATGTCTATAAATACCATACTCAGACAGTGCAGTCACTCGAGTCATAACCTCAGCTTGTGAATAAAGACTTCCCCTGAAAAATGTCTCAACCAGAAGTTCAGATTTCTTTTTTTTTTTTGAACTGGGAATGAAATGTAATCAGACACAACTAATGGACCATCCATTGTGTGAAGTGATCCCAAGGTACAATCATTTTTCCACTAGCCACCCCTCACTCACAAATGCCCCTCACACCCCCCCCTCCCCCCAGCCCCCAAACCAACTTATGGGAAACTACCATTGGCTCACTGTGCTATCCCCAGAAGAGGCTGTCATGACCTCACAGACAGGAAATCAAGGATATCTACATTCATCTCCAACATCTCAGAATTAGAAAAATGATGAAATAAGATATTACTGAGTCAGCATGAATCACTAATGTTTCACCATCCACGACAACATCAGCACGCACACACACACATACACACACACACACTCACAAACACACATGCACACGTGCGCACACACTCACACACACATATAGAAGATGAGAGCGATAACGAACCAGTCCTTAGAAATTGTGGTGCATTTCGAAAAATTCCTATGGTTTTTCCACGCATAGGGTGCTTTGGTCATATATAAAAGAAGCAGGATGGCAGCTAGGCAAATATTACGAGCACTTCTCCAGACCTCCGGCTTTACTTAGCAGACACAGAAAAAAGAAGGTTAGAGATATTCAAAAGTCTTCATTTGGGGAGTTTAAAAACCCAATTTCCAAAAAAAAAAAAAAAGGGCTTAGTGTTATCGACATAGACCACTGGGACACACGAAGAACCATTGTCCTCAACTGAAGAACAAGTAAGTGTTTGTTCGTGTGTGTGTGTGTGTATGTGTGTGTGAGTGCGCGGTGTAAGATCTTCATAAAAGAATTATTCTCAGAACTTTCCAGTTCTTTTTCTGTGCTGTTAGTAGATGTATGTGTGATTTGATGGACTGTCTCTGGTGCATTGATTTGGTCAGATAAGAAAAGATATGGTGATTTAAAATATTAAAATATTTATAAAATTTAAATATGAGTATTTATGAAGTTTGAAATGGCATTCAGTATGGTTATTCTGAACTGCATATTTGGAGATAAGACAACTCTAATACAGAAAATATCTTGTTTCTCAGTTTTAACTCTTGCTACTGTAAAAGTCAGTCTATCTCTTGCTTCTCTCTGTGATTATTCACACACATCTGCAGACTGAGTTCTCTCTGTGATCATTCAAATACACCTGCAGACTGAGTTCTCTCTGTGATCATTCATGTACACCAGCAGTCTGAGTTCTCTTTGTGATCATTCATATACACCAGCAGTCTGAGTTCTCTCTGTGATCATTCATGTACACCAGCAGTCTGAGTTCTCTTTGTGATCATTCATATACACCAGCAGTCTGAGTTCTCTCTGTGATCATTCATATACACCAGTAGTCTGACTTCTCTCTGTGATCATTCATATACACTAGCAGTCTGAGTTCTCTCTGAGATCATTCAAATATACCTGCAGACTGAGTTCCTTCTGTGATCATTCGTATACACCAGCAGTCTGAGTTCCTTCTGTGATCATTCATATACACCAGCAGTCTGAGTTCTCTCTGAGATCATTCATATACACCAGCAGTCTGAGTTCTCTCTGTGATCCACTGAGTTCAGGTCTCCTGGTGAAAACCATTTGTCTGGTCCTAATGTTTTTGCAGTGCTCTTCGGGTGGTGTTTTGTCTTACTGGTGTTCAGAGTGTGGTTTACTACTGCAGCCAGTGTAAGGGAGAGGAGGAGCTCCGTACCTCTCATATCTGGGCACCTTTGCTCTAACACAAAAGCTCGAATTGAGCTGACATGTACAGAACTGAAAGAAGTTGTGGATAAACTGCAACAGGTAAAACAAGTGTGTGTGTGTGTGTGTGTGTGCATTGCAGTTTGTGCGTGTTGTGTGCTTGAAATGTACATGTGCTGTATCTGTCCACAGGGACAGGTCTAGTTTATTCTAGTTTAAGCTTGTCTACCACTGCTCCAGAGAATGGGCTTAGACTTGTTTAAGTTAGGGTTCTAGGCTAGTCATGGACTGCACTGAGTCTTGAATTGTCATGACTTTATTAGTAGTAGTAGTAGTAGTAGTAGGTAGTAGTAGTCAGTAGTAGTAGTAGTAGTCAGTAGTAGTAGTAGTAGTAGGTAGTAGTAGTCAGTAGTAGTAGTAGAACTAGTAGTAGTAGCAGTCAGTAGTAGTAGAAGTGGTAGTAGTAGAAGTGGTAGTAGTAGTAGTCTGTAGTAGTAGTCAGTAGTAGTGGTAGTAGTAGTCAGTAGTAGTAGTAGAACTAGTAGTAGTAGCAGTCAGTAGTAGTAGTAGTAGTAGTAGTAGAAGTGGTAGTAGTAGCAGTCAGTAGCAGTAGTAGTAGTAGTAGTAGAAGTGGTAGTAGTAGTCAGTAGTAGTAGTAGAAAAAGTAGTAGTTAGTAGTAGTAGCATTAGTATAATATTCAATTTCTTTGGTGTGTGTATATGTGAGTGACTAAAGCATGACTAGTTATTAACTTTGATCTCTAATAAGGTTTTCCAGATAAATCTGCCCAAACAGCCTGGACTCAGCCAAACGATAGAAAACAGTGAACAAATGGTGAGAACCAATGCTGTTTTTTTTTTTTTCTTTTTTTAATTTTGTTTTTTCGAAAGTTTGCAAACGACAATGATTCAGACGTCTCGTGGTCGATGGACCTGGAAAGCGCCGTTATCGCTGTGTTTGAGTCGTGCGATTGCAGTGCCTTGCTATAAAGTGCTGATGGCTCATGCTTAAAGCGTTTCTGTTCTCTGCTTTCGTTTCAGTGTGCACTTGCCCAGAGACTGACAAACTATCAAGCCTGCTTCAACGTTTCAACGAGACACAGCATAGCACAAGTTATCAGCTCAAAGGCTAGAGGAGAAAAAGGGGTAAGTGTGTGTGTGTGTGTGTGTGTGTGTGTCTTGGTGATCTTGTGTGTGTGTGTGTGTATGTGTGTTTGCGTGTGTTGTGTTGGGTGTTCTCTTTGTAACCTTTTTTTTTTTTCCCCATATTTTTGCGCAGCTATCCATGCAAAAGCCAGGGAAAAATCAAGCCATAGAAACCCAACAGAAAATGGTATGAATTACATCGTGGGGGGGAGGGGGGGGGTTATACCCTCTGTTTCTGGTTATAGTGTTGGACCATGACGAAAATATTTGATAATTATTTCCTCTCTCTGTCTCTTTTGAATAGCATGAGCATGAAAAGAGTCTGACAGCTTTTCAAACCTGTTTCAATTCTACGAACTGCCCGCTGAAGATGGGAAACACTGATCTAGTGAATAATATAAAGGTGAGGTATAGAGGAGGAAGAGTGACTGATTAACCCCGAACTGTACCGGTTTCATCATTATGACATGTTATTTCTCGGTTTCTGTGTTTGTTGTTGTTGTTGTTCTTGTTCTTGTTGTTCTTGTTCTTGTTGTTGTTATCTTAACTTCAGTGACTGTCTGGTAAATAAAATGATGTCAGTCTGAATGAGTTAAATTGAAATGAGTTGTGTTGAACTGCGTTGAACTGACATGGAATGATTTGAATTGAGATGCTTTGAACTGAACTGAAATGAACTGAACAACAGCAACAACAACAACAACAACAAAAGAGCAATGTGAGGAAGAGAGACTAGTTAAACGGTGTTGAGAAAACAGAATAATAACATTTTCTCTTTATGGTTCTCCAGATGCGCTTGATGCCTCAGGTCTGTTTTCAGCAGGATCCTGCGTGTCCTCTTGATTACTCTTCCAAGTCCCTCTTTGAGCAGATCACAAACACCATCAAACTCCTTAACAAGTGGTTGCAAGAAGTAAGAGCGTACTCACAAACACTTCCAGCAACCTGCCAATGAGAGAGCTACATTTCAAGCAGCCTGCCAATGAGAGAGCCACACTTCAAGCATCCTGCCAATGAGAAAGCTACATTTCAAGCAGCCTGCCAATGAGAAAGCTACATTTTGAGCAGCCTGCCAATGAGAGAGCTATACTTCCAACTGAGCAGCCAATGGGAGAACTATTTTGTGATTTTTTTCTCTTTCCAGATGTACTGTGTTTTTTCTTGTGTGTTTTGAATTTATGAAAGCCTTTCACTCAAATGCATTTTTTTTACCAAGACAACTGAGTGGTGACCACAGAGAATGTGACCTTGAAAGTAATATATAAGTTATAACAAGCCTATGTGCAAAAGCTTTTTTTTTTTTTTTTCCAAAATTGGATTCTCTGAAGGTCACCTGTCAAGATCTATAGATATTTTATTATTATATTTAAAAGTTTAACATTTTGTATCTCTTCTGCTGAAGATTATTTATGTTTTTATTTAGGTTACTTTATTCTATTTTTATAAGATGCATGGATTTTTAAAATATAATTGTATTGTATCCATATTAATTTTCAAATAAAAAGGCAAATGACACCCCTGACAGCATCTGTTAAATCTGTTCATTCACTACGTCTACGATCAAATCATATGCAATAAGAAACAAATATAAAATGTACGTTCAATGATCTAATGTATCCCGTACACAATAAAATCACACATTCTTTCCTCTCCCATGAAAGAAACACTCACATTTCCCAAAACCCCCCCCAAAAAATTCACATCAAACTATTTGTCAGTCCAAGTTGTCGTGTCAACCCAAAGTCCTTAGTCATTTGGGGGTTCAATATTATGGGAGGCTCTTGTGACAAAGATACGTGAACATGGACAGCAATGCTGCAGGCTGTGCTATAGACAACCGGGGGCCACCAAAGAGGTCATTTTCTATGAGGACTGGGAATAACAAAAATTAACTGATAAAAATGAAGGTGATGACAATGCGTGCGGATTGAAAAACAGAGCGGTAAAAATGGACGCGAAATGAAAAACAGAGTGACAAATGATCAAGTGATTTGATTCATTTAAAGCCGATTTGATTAAAACAGTCGTGATATGATGAAAACGGAGCCGTGTTTCATCATTTTCAGTCATCGTTCATTATTCACAACACGGAATTGCACGTTTATCGTTTAGGGAAAGTAGGGAGCTCGAAGGGACCTGAGGATGTTGTGCCACTGCTCAGAAACTGAAATTAAGGCGGCAAGTTCAGTGGGCGTGGTTTGTGATTGACATTTTGGGCGAAAGTTACAAAAATGACTTGCCGTAAACGATAAATGTCAGTCGAGTTTATCAAATCAACTGACAATTTATCGCTCTATTTTTCAGCTCACATACATTTTTTTACCCCTCTCTTTTTCCATTCTCATGCATTTTCATCACCTTCATTTTTATCAGTTAATTTTTGTTACTTCCACCCCTGATAATTTTCAGGTGGCCTATGCAATGAGAGTTGGACTGGGAAGGGCCCCTGTCTAACAGAGGTCAGTTCAGGAAAGTGTTACCCTGGGACGTCAGTAAGGACGGCCACCTGTTGTTTGGAGGTTAGAGAACCAGACTTGTGACCGAAGGGACGCCGGTTTGATTCCCAGGACCGACATCCGCGGCTGTGTGCCAGCAGATGCCTACGCAGTAACCATGAACCTGCATATTCTGCCAAAGAAAATCCAGGTGTGCTGCTACCATTGTGAAGACTAAACTGGCCTGAAGGATGAGAAGACCTGTTCGCTCATGCCTTGTCCATGGTGACAGAAACCAAATGAACCAGAATTGCCTAAAAACGGTCAAATCCGTTAACTGATTGAGGTTTGGCACAAAAACCAGCCGTTCTGCTTATTGCACTATTAAGTGACTGTAAGTGGTTTAAACCTGTATTGTTCATCTTCGCACGCACCCCTCCCTGAAGACTCGCGCCGCACCACGGGACACAGGTGCTTGCCACGGGACGTTTTTACAGGTGCGTCCTCACATGCGTGTGTCTATGTGTGTTTACATATAATATGTGCCCCCCCCCACCCCTGTCATTTGTTACAGATTTACCGAATTTCTCAGTGAGCTTACTGAGTCTACTCCTAATGGAGGGGAAACGATCCGGTGAGCCGGGGATGTTCCAAGGTCACACGATTCAGTGAACTGATCGAATGAAATGACTTGACTTTGGTTTGACCCAATCATTTACAAGTTAACCCTCCTTCGTGAAATCTTATCAATAATCAGTGCTTGACCAAAAAAAAATGTGAAATTTACTGTTTATTTCCATTCCATGAAGCATTGTCCATTTTTTCCCACTGATGAAATAGCAGTTTAGTGAAAATAGCGGGATCATAAATGACACTGATAACAAAAACATTACAAAAGTAACTCCCTTTTTCAGTTTCAAAACAGGAAGCAAAAAAAAAAAAAAAAAAAAAAGAAAAAAAAATTAAATTAAATGTTACAAGTCTTCTGAAAATCAACAGGATTTCTTTGTCATTAGTTGTCTTCTTCCTCTTTTTTTTTTTTTTAATTCTATTTTTTGTTGTTTTTTGCACGTTGGTTTCAAGTGAAAACAGCACTACTACATCTAGTGGGAAGAAAAAGCTGAGGGAACAGAAGAGAGGGATGGCCGCAGACAGGAGGAGGGGAAAAGAAAAGAAAAGAAAAGAAAAGAAAAAAGAAAAAGAAAGAGCGTGAAATATAAACGTTCTCTCTCACCGCTGACCATCACTCTCTTTCCCCTGCTTTCCTGCTTCTTACCCCATGTGACAAAACTATTCAGCCCCCCCCCCCCCCCCCCAATCTAAAATCTCTTTAACCTCCTGACTTATCTTCACAAAGACACCCCCCCCCAAAAAAATCAAAGTTAAAAAGCACTCCCCTTTTACAGCACAGGCAAAGGAGAACCACAGCAGTCACAATAGCAACAAACATAATCCAATAACAACAACAACAACAACAACAACAATAATAATAATAATAATAATAATAACAATAATAATAATCATAATAATAATAATAACAATAAACAACTTGTGCAAGCTGAAGGTAGAAAGTAAACAATTGCTGCATTGGTAGAATCAAGTGAAAGCATGAGTGAATGAATGAGACCAAAGCTGCCACGTGGTTTGAGAGAGAGCGTCCAGTGCAGAGTCGCTCACGATGACGGCTACACGGAAGAGACCGCGCAGTAGGGGATCTTTACTACTGATTACAAGCGCTTTAACGAAACAGAAAACTTCATTAAACACACCCCCCCCCCCCACGACCCACCCACCCACCCACGACCCCCCCGCGGGCATTTTTTTATGCGCCTCTGTTATAGGAAATAAGGGAGTGATTTTAGTCAGCGGGTTGTAGCTTTGGAGGAGAGTTTGGAACGGTGCGATCAGAATGTCACAAGACAACAAAGGGTTAAGATGAAAGCATTTCGTTTCCTCTGGAATACATGACAAAAACGAAAGGAAACAAAAAAAAAAAGAAAAGAAATATTACATCAGTGGGTGAATATTGTCTTCATGCACTGTGTTGCATGCTATAACAACTGATTTTGAGGAACGAAACTTGGAAGTGCACGTAATGGGGAAAAAAAAAAAAAAAAAATTAGAATGTCAGAATGTCACAGACAATCAAAAAGGAATGATGTCATAATGGAGGTGTGGCTATCTGTGGCAACGTCAAGTAAGAATGCAGTACCTACTCATGTAGGACATGAATCACGGGATTTGATTCGCGAGAGACAGTTACGTTTTTGGACAATATTAAAATCCCTTACTTCCAGACAGGTGTACAGGGATTAAAAAAACCCCCCAAAAACCCCCAACAAGCGTGGTTGTTTATTTACTCCATTGCAGTGGGTTTTGAGCAACAAAAAGAAACCTATAATTCCTTCATGAAGAACAAGGACAAAATGTGCTATTTGGAGCAGAAGTAAATATTAGCAACAAAGAATATAAATATTTCCTGCTTTAGTCTCCATCTTAAAATGATACACTCGCGAGTAACACAAACCTCCACATCTAAACAGAAAGAGGCAAAATAATGTACAAATCAAAAAAAAACAACCCTGTGTCTGGAGTGTGTTTGGCCTCTAGGTAGATGTTCTGGAAACGTTTTTTTTTTTCTCTCCATCTGTCTCCTCCATCATGCACTTCTTTCAGTCATTCCCACGGACGAGGAGATCATCACAGTTTAAATATCCTACACGAGGGGGGCAACTGTCACCTTCATAAGCAATACATAACACACAGACAAAGACTTGTTTATTTATATGTTTTGATAGCCATGCCTACAACCATCAAAACCGGAAATAAGGTTTACGACTATGAGAAAAACCTTTGTTACGACATTATCAATTACACAGTTACAAAAGCAACTGACAAACACGTTACAGGTTATTGACAAAACATGAACGGACATCAACGTGACGGTTATGACGGTTTATTAAGTATTGCTTACGAATGTGTCATGCGATCCTCCTTAACGAATTTAGTTTAAAGTAGTTAAAAACGGGATTGAAAAGCGTGAAAGTACTTTCTCTTTTCGAGAAAAAAAGGACGTCGGCACGTAGCTAGCTAGGCATGTCTTCTTACGTTTCACAGTCGAGTAATCGCGGGTCCATCCGAACAAATAATCGATTATTCGGGCTGCCTGCTGATAAACAAACCGCCAGTGGAACAGAGAATAAGTATGTTTTTCGCCGAAACCTGTCAAATGCCAGGCTAACAGGTTTCTGCGTCGATGCCATAACCCGAATTATTGAGACTGTACAGATGTTTGGTACACCACTGTTATTCACCTTTCCCATCGGTGCAAGAATCTCATATACCACAGTATGGACCCTCAATACGTGAGCAAGTGAGCGGGGATGACCCGTTTACGGGTGAAGAGAGCATTAGTCCACAGTCCGCAGCTTAAATAGCCCTGACTGAATCAGTGAAGCACCAATTAGTTACGCTCTGTACAACTAGTTTTAACATGCTTATTTCAATTTAAAAAACCGCTAAACCGGTAATTCAAAAATGGACTTGTCGAATTGTCCAACGACGGTATCATCAACTTCTCTGGCCCCTCTAAGACTACAACGTTTAATAATTCATTTAACCTTTGGAAAACTAAACTAAACTAAAATATAACGAAATAACATAAAATAAAATAAAATATAAATTTTTAAAAAAAAGTATCAAAGTAAAGACAGAGGTCGCCACCAAACAAGCCATAGTTCAGTCTGGTGACCTTAATCCCGCAGTGTCAAGATGAATTTCACTCGGAGGTTTCCCTCCTCCCGCCTCACCTGCGCTCCCTCCCAAACTCCCTCTCTTCATTTTTCTCCTTTTTTTTTTTTCCTCTCTTTGAATTTTCTACTTCGCTCATTTTAACTCCTCCCTTTCTTCCTCCTTTTTCTTCCTTTGGTCATTTTCTACAAAAAAAAAATCCTTCGTTTTATTTTTCTTCATACCCGTTCACTTTTAACCCAAACCGCTCCAATTCATTACTCCCCCTCCATCCTTCTCTCTCTCTCTCTCTCTCTCTCTCTCTCTACTCCCAAAAGATATTAGTGATGTCAGAGTCTAGGCTGTAGATCCAGATCAGAAGGGGAGCTGATACTAAAACGAACGCCCAGGACACGCCCTTGAGAGAGCGACGGACGGGCGCGGCCAGGGCGTCGACCGCGCCTCTGGCCCCGCCCGCGTCCCCTTGGCCCTGATGCTCCTCGTCCTCCTGCATCAGGTCGTTCCCGGGCTCGATGTAATTCCGAGCCAGGAATTTCAGCGCCTCGTCCATCAAAATGACGGGAAGCGACATCTTTAGCACGGTGACCCACTGCGGCCACGACAACGGCCGGATCTGGAAAATCACCTACAGATAGAGAGAGAGAGAGAGAGAGAGAGAGAGAGAGAGAGAGAGCGAGAGATTTGACGTGATGAATGATAATATTCAAATGTCTGGGATGTATAATGATCCCAAAGCTTAGAACAAGTCGGAACAACTTGAGACATGGATAAAGCTTTGTTTTTTTCTTTCTTTCTTTTTCCACAGAAGAAAATGATCGTAAAGATCTCAACTCTGACTAGAGAACCTAAATCTACGCGCCCCTGGTTGTGTCTCTCACCCAATGAATACAATAACCAATGTTACGGTCACCGCAAGATATTACTAT
>NC_044505.1:18896037-18901037 GCF_902362185.1 Chanos chanos
CCACGCGGGCGAAGCAGCGGGCGGTGCGACAGGCCTGGCGCTGCAGGTGGGGGGGCAGCTCGTCGAACTCTCTGCCCGTCAGGGCCCCGCCGAACGGCCCGCCCTCGCCCTCCTCTTCCTCCTGCTCCGTGATGATGCCCACGCGACGGCAGATGGACAGAGCCGTGCCCTTATTGTCGCCTATGGGAGAGAGAGAGAGAGAGAGAGAGAGGGGAAACGAGGCCATTCAGGGACAGCGTGTGTGTGTGTGTCTGAATGGGTACGTCTGCAAGTGTGTGTGTGGCTACAATGTGTGTGATTCACAGTGTGTGTGTGTGCTGCAGAGTCTGTATGTGTGCAAGTTTTTGTAAGTGAGTTTGTGGATATGTATGGGTAAGTATGTGTGCGTATGTTTGTGAGTGAGTGTATATATGTGTTGTGTGTGTGTTTGTGTGTGTGCGTGTGGGTGTTTGTGTGTGTGTGTGTGTGTGTGTGTGTGTATGTGTGTGAGAGTGCATATGTTAAGAGCCTAAACCCACCTGTGATCATGATGACTCTGATTCCTGCCTGTCGGCACATCCGTACTGCGTTAAGCACCTCTTTCCTGGGAGGGTCCAACATCCCCACACAACCCACGAATGTCAGCTCAGACTACACACACACACACACACACACAGACAAACACAGACAGAGACACACACACACACACACACACACACACACACACAGACACGCACACGCACACGCACAGACACACACGCACACACGCACACATTTGAGGGGGATGGAGAAATGAGAGGATGGAAGAATAGAGAGAACAGATGAATGAAGGAACAGTGGGCAAAGAAAAAGCGTATTAGTATCACAATCTGAATGTTCTAACGGAGAGGGGAGTCCACTGCTCCTCCTCACGGAGCCTCTCACACTCAGGGTCTCACCTCGTACTCCGTGAAGGCAGCGGAGTTCTCCAGGTTGAGGGTACGCGGGTCGGGCGGCGAGTCTCGGGTTGCCATGGCGAGGCACCGCAGCGTGTCCCGGCCCGAGCCCCACTCGCGCACCGTCTCCAAAAGCTGCTCCCGCAGGTCGGGGGTCAGTGGCACTCGGGCTCCCCCGCCCACCCGTATCCAACGGCAACGCTCCAGCACGCTCTCCGGAGCCCCCTGAGGACAGGACGGGAGAAGTGAGTGAGAGAGACAGAGACAGAGGTAGCAGGAGAGGAAGACAGCAAAGGGACTGCTATGGTATGTGTGTGTGTGTGTGTGTGTGTGTGTGTGTGTGTGTGTGGGTGTGTGTGGGTGTCTGTATGTGTGTGTTGGTTTGTGTGTTTATGTGTGCGTATGTGTGTGTGTGTGCAAAGGGACTGCTATGGTATGTGTGTGTGTGTGTGTGTGGGTGTCTGTATGTCTGTGTTGGTTTGTGTGTTTATGTGTGTATGTGTGTGTGTGTGTGTGTAAAAGTATGTATTGTGTATGTGTGTGTGTGTGTGTGTGTGTGTGTGTGTGTGTGTGTGTGTGTGTGTGTGTGCAAAGGGACTGCTATGGTATGTGTGTGTGTGTGTGTGTGTGTGTAAGTATGTATTGTGTGTGTGAGTGCAAAGGGACTGCTATGGTATGTTTCCACGTCTCTGCCTCTCTCTCTCCCAACTGCGCATACCACACTAGCAAGAGCGTGTGTTTATGGATCCGCTGGCGGAGACGAGAGCCAAGACGGCGACTGAAACAATCCATCGCCTGGCAGAGATCCGCAAGATGCCACATCATTCCTCCAGAGGCCCAAATAAGTGGCAGGGATTGCAAACGGGAAGATCTGTATGGGACACTGGCAAGGACATTCCCAAGTGTAAATGGGAGCCACCACAGAGGACAGTGGAAAACAGCAGAGCTAAGGCCTCATAACACTTGCAGAGGAATCCTGTTTCCTAGAGTGACATTTATTCTAAAGACTTTGAGAATTTGGGAATAGTTTCCGATGAATGAACTGAATAATAAAGTTCCATTTTCTAAGTTCTTTTTTGTGTTTTCTGTAATTGTACTATGTCTGTGTGAGGTCAGTGTCTGTCTGATCTTACTGACCCGGTGTCTGACAGAGACACCATCCACAGGGGAAAAAAAAAAAAAAAAAAGAGTGAGAAGGTATACTGCCTCTATTCTCACTGTCCCCCTCTGCTGGCCATTCTGTGTACTGCTTTCCTTCATTCAGTGTCATATGTAAGTGTCGTGTGCTTTAGAGTATCGTGAACTTTAGAGAGGTTTGGAGAGGTTAGAGAAGGTGGGGGTTAGGGGGTGGGGGGGGGGGGGTAACAAAAGCTGGGGGATGAGAAATGATTGTGAGAGGCTAAAGAAGGAGAAGCAGTTTAGGGATTGTCGCTGAAAGCTCCCGAGAGAGAAGAAGGGAGCAGAGAGACGGCTGAAAAGGAGAGGTTTAAAAAAACGAGTGAGTGCCCGACCTTCACGAACATCTTGGCTCCGGTTGCAGTGCGAGTGAGCTTGTTCGGACTGCAGAAGACAGACATGGACTTCCTGTCTCTGGAGAACTCCAGGGTCAACTCCTTCCTCATCAGCTGTTTTATCACCTGAGAGAGAGAGAGAGAGAGTCACAGAAGGACATAGAGAGAGAAAGAGAGGCAAACAGACAGATAGATAGATAGATAGATAGATAGATAGATAGATAGATAGATAGATAGAGGCAAAGAGAGAGGGAGAGAGATCTTTAAACCCAAACCACATAGTAACATTCAGTCATTCCAATAAGTAAACCCCATTCACAATTCTCTCTCACACACACACACACACACACACACACACACACACTAACCGAGCAGCAGGCAGTGGCTCTCTCTACTGGTGTTAGACCCCTCAGGTCTGTGTCAAAAACATTCATCTTCTCCACCAGACAACACAGCGCCGTCTCAGTCGCCTCTCCGACCTTCTCATACACACCTTTAGCCTGAGACACAGAGAGACACAGAGAGACACACAGAGAGAGACAGAGAGAGACACGGAGAGAGACAGAGAGAGACACACAGAGAGAGACACAGAGAGAGACACAGAGAGAGACGGAGAGAGACAGAGAGAGAGAGAGAGAGAGACAGAGAGAGAGACACAGAGAGAGACACAGAGAGAGACAGAGAGAGAGACACAGAGAGAGACAGAGAGAGAGACACAGAGAGAGACACAGAGAGACACAGAGAGAGACAGAGAGAGAGACACAGAGAGAGACACAGAGAGAGAGAGAGAGACACACAGAGAGAGACACAGAGAGAGACACAGAGAGAAAGACAGAGAGAGACACAGAGAGAGAGAGAGAGAGAGAGATAGAGAGCGCAAAACAGATGGACAGATACAGAGAGAGAGAGAGAGAGAGAGAGAGAGAGAGAGAGAGAGAGAGAGGGAGAGAGAGAAAGAGAGAGAGACAGAGCGAGAGAGAGATGATTCATCAGTATTTAATAAATATGGAGGAGGATGACATGCGGACTGATGTTTTACTGATGTGAGTGAGTGTGTGTGTGTGTGTGTAAGGAAGAGAGAGAGAGAGAGAGAGAGAGAGACCTCATTGTAGTCCAGAGAGGAGTCGTTACACAGAGCACAGATTGAAGCCAATTCCACCAAACCCTCATACTGACTACAGCGTACAGCTACCCCATCTTTATACCTGAGAGAGAGACAGACAGAGAGAGAGAGAGAGAGGAAGACAGAGAGACAGACAGGGAGAGAGAAAGAGAGCGGGAGAGAGGGAGAAAGAAATGAAAAACAAGTGATGCTTTAGCAGGAGTTTGGAAAAAGAACGAAAACAACAAAACAGACAACCGAATGAGGGGAGGAGTTCATGTCCGGTAAAGAGAAGGTGAAATCGTGAAGAGAGAAAGAGTGACCTTTTCGTCATGTTCAAGACAAGTGCATTAGACAACATGTTAGTTTCCAAGCCATTATGTCTGAATGAGAGAGCACGGGCTTGGTGTTTTGTTAGCTGGGCTAGGGAGTGAGTGAGTGGGAGTGAGTGTGTGTGTGTGTGTGTGTAAGTAAACGTTAGAAACACTCACACTTCGCCTTCAGGTGCATAAGTGGATCCAGTCACTGTAAACTCATTGAAGATGCACCTGTCTCCCGACACACTGTCCACAACAAACAACTGCACGCATAAACACACACACACACACACACACAAGCACACACATACACACACATGAATACACACACATAAACATGCACAAGGGTACAAAAACACATACATATACACACACACATGCAAGAGTTCAAAAGCACACACACACACACACCCACATGAGTTCAAAAGCACACACACACACACACACACACACACAGGCGCGCGCACACACACACACCCACATGAGTTCAAAAGCGCACACACACACACACACAGAAACACACACATTAGGAGGAGTTAGCACAAAACCCCGCAGGACATTAGATTAAGTGAAAACTTCTTAACTTTAGACATAGTTTCATGCATAGTTACAGCAACCACCGTTTTAGGAATATCATTCCGGTGTTACACACATATATCTCTGGTAATACATAACACAGTATTTTTAGTTTAACATGTTAGTTAATTATGTTTTCAGCTCATTCTTACTCATGCACTGATTAATCTACGTCTATATCCCGAATCAACCCCACACATTCCCCGACACTCTCTCTCTCTCTCCCTCTTTCTCTCTCTCTGTCCCTCTCTGTCTCTCTCTCTCACCCGGCACACAGACATCTGATTGGTCGTGAGAGTGCCAGTCTTGTCGGAGCAGATGACGGAGGTGCAGCCCAGCGTCTCCACGGAGGGCAGGGAGCGCACGATGGCGTTTTTACGGGCCATGCGCCGCGTGCCCAGTGCCAGGCAGGTGGTGATGACAGCAGGCAGACCTGGAGGAACAGACAGGAGAGGGGAGAAGAAAAAAACAAAACAAAACAAAATGTCACTTAAGAAAAGGAGAACAGAACACCCAGACACACACACACGCGCACGCACAAGCACACGCACACGCACAAGCATATGCACTGGAGCTCTGA